>NC_053028.1:444090347-444324702 GCF_003073215.2 Triticum urartu | reverse complement strand
AGTTTTGCAGAGATGTGAAGAAACTAATCTTGTCTTGAATTGGGAAAAGTGCCACTTTATGGTTAATGAAGGTATTGTCTTGGGGCACAAAGTTTCTGAAAGAGGTATTGAAGTTGATAAAGCCAAGGTTGATGCTATTGAAAAGATGCCATGTCCCAAGGACATCAAAGGTATAAGAAGTTTCCTTGGTCACGCTGGATTTTATAGGAGGTTCATTAAGGACTTCTCAAAAATTTCTCGGCCTCTGACTAATTTATTGCAAAAAGATATACCATTTGTCTTTGATGATGATTGTGTA
The DNA here is from genome assembly GCF_003073215.2 of Triticum urartu. Lineage (NCBI taxonomy): Eukaryota > Viridiplantae > Streptophyta > Magnoliopsida > Poales > Poaceae > Triticum > Triticum urartu. Next base: position 444,324,404 of record NC_053028.1, on the reverse strand, counting down.
GAAGCATTTGAAATACTTAAGAAAGCATTAGTCTCTGCACCTGTTGTTCAGCCACCTGATTGGAACCTACCCTTTGAAATTATGTGTGATACTAGTGATTATGCTATAGGTGCTGTTCTAGGGCAAAGAGTTGATAAGAAATTAAATGTTATTCATTATGCTAGTAAGATTCTAGACAATGCTCAAATAAATTATGCTACTACTGAAAAAGAACTTTTAGCAGTTGTATTTGCTTGTGATAAGTTCAGATCTTATATTGTTGATTCTAAAGTAACTATTCAAACACATCATGCTGCTATTAAATATCTTATGGAAAAGAAAGATGCTAAACCTAGACTTATTAGATGGGTTCTCTTGCTACAAGAATTTGATTTGCATATTGTTGATAGAAAGGGAGCTGAGAACCCTGTTGCAGACAACCTGTCTAGGTTAGAAAATATTCTTGATGACCCACTACCTATTAATGATAACTTTCCTGATGAACAATTAAATGTTATAAGTACTTCTCGTAGTACTCCATGGTATGCAGATTATGCTAATTATATTATTACTAAATTTATACCACCTAGCTTCACGTACCAACAAAAGAAAAAGTTCTTCTATGATTTAAGACATTACTTTTGGGATGACCCACATCTTTATAAAGAAGGGGTAGATGGTGTTATTAGACTTGTGTACCTGAGCATGAACAGGAACAGATCCTACGCAAGTGTCACTCTGAGTCTTATGGAGGACACCACGCTGGAGATAGAACTGCACATAAGGTATTGCAATCTGGTTTTTATTGGCCTACTCTCTTCAAGGATACTCATAAGTTTGTCTTGTCTTGTGATGAATGTCAAAGAATTGGTAATATTAGTAGACGTCAAGAAATGCCTATGAATTATTCACTTGTTATTGAACCATTTGATGTTTGGGGCTTTGATTATATGGGACCTTTTCCTGCCTCTAATGGATACACACATATTCTAGTTGCTATTGATTACGTTACTAAGTGGGTAGAAGTTATTCCAACTAGTAGTGCTAATCATAACAGTTCTATTAAAATGCTTAAGGAAGTTATTTTTCCGAGGTTTGGAGTCCCTAGATATTTAATGACTGATGGTGGTTCACACTTTATTCATGGTGCCTTCCGTAAAATGCTTGCTAAATATGATGTTAATCATAGAATTGCATCTCCTTATCACCCTCAGTCTAGTGGTCAAGTAAAGTTGAGCAATAGAGAGCTCAAATTAATTTTGCAAAAGACCATTAATAGGTCTAGAAAGAATTGGTCCAAGAAACTTGATGATGCATTATGGGATTATAGAACTGCATATAAAAATCCTATGGGTATGTCTCCGTATAAAATGGTTTATGGAAAAGCATGTCACCTACCTCTCGAACTAGAACATAAGGCATATTGGGCTATTAAAGAGCTCAACTATGATTTTAAACTTGCCGGTGAGAAGAGGTTATTTGATATTAGCTCACTTGATGAATGGAGAACCCAAGCATATGAAAATGCCAAGTTGTTTAAAGAAAAAGTTAAAAGATGGCATGACAAAAGGATACAAAAGAGCGAGTTTAATGTAGGTGATTATGTATTGCTATACAACTCCCGTTTAAGATTTTTTGCAGGAAAACTTCTCTCTAAATGGGAAGGCCCCTATGTTATCGAAGAGGTCTATCGTTCCGGTGCCATAAAAATCAACAACTTCGAGGGCACAAATCCGAAGGTGGTAAACGGTCAAAGAATTAAACATTATACCTCAGGTAATCCCATAAATGTTGAAACCAATATTATTGAAACCATAACCCCGGAGGAATACATAAGAGACACTTTCCGTAACGTTTCAGACTCCGAAAAGGAATAGGTATGTGGTACGGTAAGTAAACCGACTCCAAAACAATTTTTAAGGCAATATTTCTCCGTTTTGGAATATTTAGAAAAATAGAAAAATAAGTAGCAGTCCGGGAAGGACAGAGGGCCCCATGAGGGTGGTGGGCGCCCCCCCTACCTTGTGAGCACCTCGTGTGCCTTCCGGACTCTGTTTTCTTGCACGTTATGTATTTTGGTCGGTAAAAATTCATTATATATTCTCCCGAAGGTTTTGACTCCCGTATCACGCAAAAACCTCCTGTCTTTGTTTCAAGCTGTCCTGTTGCAGATTAAATCAACATGTCTTCCTAGGATTCGGAAGGATAAAGCTATGTGGATGATTACTTAGCAAATCCAAAGGTCTATGGAGATGTGGAACATGATGGATGGACCACGGAGGAAGAAGAGGACTATGAACCCAAAGGGAAGGAGGAGACAAGCTCAGATGAAGATGAAGCACCATTACCTCAACCTGGGGACATGCACGTGGAGTTCAAAAAGTCAAGTCTCCCTGATAGGGTAAAGAAACCCAAGTTTGAGTTTATCCCTTTTTGTCTTTTGCAGGAAAATAAGCAGGACCTATGCAAAAAGATATTAACCCTGGAGTGGGAGATTGATGATCTGAGGGATCAAAATGCCATCCTCAAGCGCAAATTAAGGGAGAAGCCTAAGCCATCAACTAAGCCAACATCACCACCATCTTCTTCACTGACAAAGGATACATAATCACATGGGTATGGGCACTCCCCTTGGAAACAACCAAGCTTGGGGGAGGTGCCCCAGCATCGTATCACAATCACAACTCTTATCTTTACCGTTTTTCTTAGTTTGATCCTATTAGTAGTATCTTGATCTAGTAGAATAAAGTTTATGGCATGATCTAGTTTTGAGTTTTGTTTTATGATCTCTCTATGTAATCGAGTCCGTGAGCTATATACAATAAAGATTAGTGTTGAGTCAAGGGCTTGATTATTTTGCCATGATCTTGGGTGAATAAAAGAAAAGAGAAAAATAATAAAAAGAAACAAAAAGTTCATATTGATCTTGTAGCGACCAGACCTCAAACAATCTGATCTCTGTGCTCCGGTGTCATCCCTGGATCAGTAATGCTGACACCACACAGTACTCGGAGGATTTATAGTAGAGTAGCAATCACACACTTATTACATCGAGTGTCTCAAAAGAGAACTTATTACAATAAATATGGCTTAAGGCCATCTAGTGACGATAACAGCGGAAGGCTTGGAAGATAAGTTAGTCCATCAACTCCAACGGCATCACTGAGTATAGAACCACGACCTAAAACTCCTTAATCGTCGTCTGAAAAGTCTGCAACATTAATGTTGCAGCCCGAAAACGGGTCAGCACATGGAATATGCTGGCAAGATAACACATAGAGAGTAATGGAATGCAACAACTATTCTATATGCATATTTGGCTAGTGGAAAGCTCTATGGTTACTGTTTTTGCATAAAGCCAATTTTTCCCTACTGCAAAGGAATAAGATTAATTACTATCATGGTGGTTGTGAAACATTGAGAATGGTTGACAGCATTCTCAATCCCAATTAAGTAACATCATTAAAAATCCCACAATATTAATTTTAGAGTAACATGTTGAGATGCACATGAAAATCCAGGTACTAGATACTCAAGAAGTCCATAACCGGGGACACGGCTAATCATGATTAGTTTGTTACACTCTGTAGAGGTTTGCGCACTTTTCCCCACAAGACTCGATCGCCTCCGTTTGGTTTCTCGCACTACAGGGTGTTTGAGAAGACGGATGACCGAGACATAGTCTTTCAGAAGCGCTAGCACCTTACGATCGGGTAGACCGTACCACCTACATCCCCTACATCTGCTAGTCTACCACTGTAAGAGTTCGCACAACTTAGTCAACTATGCCAGAGCCCATAATGGCTTGTGGCTGCACACGGAAGTTTCTAGTATGAATAATCTCATGATCCCTTTGAGCCTGGGTGGCGGTCCAAATAAAAACAGGCAAGTCCTGGTAACCCCAGGTGCCTCAATCCACCCAGATGTGTGTTAGGTTGCCACCTTAGATAAACCATTAATTAACAATCTCACATCTGTCATGGATATCACTCACCCAATCCACGTCTACTAGCATAGCATGGCATAATAAGCAAACGTAGAAGTAACTCCCAAAGGTTTGATAATAAACAGGTAATAGGTACTACCTCATCTAATTCCCATCCCACAATTTAATTAGATCCTAATCATGCACTGGTGTGAGTATTGATCTAATGCAATAAAACTGGGTTGTAGAAAAGGTATGATCAAAGTGTTACTTGCCTTGCTGATGATCCACGTAACCTAGAGATTCAACGTAACAGGCGGCGCACTCCGGGTATTCTATCGCAGACAAACAACAAGCATACAATAAGTACTCATCTAATGCACAGGTAAAACGCAAATAGAAGATCTAACCAGAAGGTTCAACTTAAGAACTCCGGTTGGCAAAAAGAATCAAATCGAACGAAGCAAAAGAAATCAAACGGCGAAAGAAAACAACTTCGTTCTAGTAATCTGGATCTAGGGCAAATTTTACAATAACAAAAACATGTTTAAGTTGATTATTCGGAAAGAGGGTTTCGAGACGAAACTCCAGGCGCTTGAATCGCCTGATTCCGATAAACGAGCGAAAAGTTATACTAAAACGAAAATCGGATCAGAAATCACGATCAGAAAATAACCGCGGAAAATCCGACGAAAAACGAAAACGAGGAACAGATTTTTTTTTAAAAAAAACTGCACGGAAATCGAGGCGGCGGCGAACCTCGAAAGGCGCGCAACTCCGGCGGCGGCGGCGGATTAGGGTTAGGGTTAGGCGGGGTGGGCTGGCTCCCTCTCGGGCTGGGGCGGTCGGCTTATAAAGCCTCGGCCGGCGGAGTCCAGGCCGAATACGGCCCGAAGTCGGTTCGGCGCGTTTTTTTTATAAATCCGCTCGGAAGAAAAATAAAAAGAAATACTAAACGGACTCCAAAAATCACGAAATAAATTTTGCCGGGTTCCTAAAATCAAGCCCGATAAAGTGAACATTTATCTGGGCCCAAACTACAACTTTGAAAAACGCGCATTTTTCCTAAATTCAAATAAAAATACCGAAAAACTCCGAAATAAATCTTATTTGATTTTTTTATTAAATCCTCAATATTTCTATATTTTGGGAAAGTCATTTTATTCCCTCTCTCATATTTTTGTAATAGAAATAATTGATGATAAAATAAATAAAATCAAATGATCCTGTTTACATAATTTGAGAAAACTCAAATATGTAAATAACGAAATCCCCAACTCTCTCCGTGGGTCCTTGAGTTGCTTAGGATTTTCTAGGATCAAAACCAAAAGCACAATAAAATATGATATGCATGATGATCTAATGTATAACATTCCAAATTGAAAATTTGGGATGTTACAAACCTACCCCCCTTAAGATGAATCTCGCCCTCGAGATTCGGGTTGGCTAGAAAATAGGTGAGGGTGGTCCTTGAGCAAATCTTCCACTCGCTCCCAGGTGGCTTCATCCTCCGTGTGGTGGCTCCACTGAACTTTGCAAAACTTGATAACCTTGCTACGAGTAACTCGGCTGGCAAACTCAAGAATCTTGACTGGTTTCTCCTCATAGGTCAAATTGTTATCCAACTGAATTGCTTTTAATGGCACTGTGTCTCTCAAAGGTATGTCGGCCATCTCCGCGTGACACTTCTTCAACTGAGAAACGTGAAACACATCATGCACTCCTGACATTCCTTCTGGCAATTCCAACTTGTAGGCCACTTCTCCCATACGCTCCAAAACTCGATATGGCCCTACAAATCATGACGCTAACTTCCCCTTAACTCCAAAGCGCTTAATCCCTCGAAGTGGGGATACTCAAAAATAAACTCTGTCTCCAACTTCGTAAACTGTCTCCTTGCGTTTAGAATCTGCGTAGCTCTTCTGCCTGGACTGGGCTACCTTGAGCCTATCGCGAATCAACTTCACTTTCTGTTCAGACTCCTTAATCAGATCTGGTCCAAACAACTGGCGGTCTCCAACTTCGTCCCATGACAACGGTGTCCTACACCTCCTTCCGTACAAAGCTTCGAAAGGTGCCATCTTCAAACTGGTCTGATAGCTATTATTGTAAGAAAACTCTGCATATGGCAAATTATCGTCCCAACTAGATCCATAATCTAGCGCACAAGCTCTCAGCATATCCTCCAAAATCTGATTGACTCTCTCAGTCTGTCCATCTGTCTGCGGATGAAAAGCTGTACTGAATTCTAACCTGGTACCTAAAGTCTCATGCAACTGCTTCCAGAACTTTGAGGTAAACTGGGTTCCTCTATCTGATACAATGCTCCTCGGAACTCCATGCAAACATACGATCCTGGTCATGTATATCTTTGCCAACTTAGCACTGGTGTAAGTGGTCTTTACTGGGATGAAATGTGCTACCTTCGTCAATCGATCAACTACAACCCAAATCGAGTCATAGCCTGAACGAGTCCTTGGTAATCCCGTGATAAAATCCATGCCTAACTTATCCCACTTCCATTCGGGTATCGGCAATGGTTGCAACAATCCTGTTGGCTTCTGATGCTCTACCTTTACTCTCAGACATACGTCACAAACTGCTACATACTCCGCAATATCCTTCTTCATTCCGGTCCACCAGAAAATATCCTTCAAATCCAAATACATCTTGGTATTTCCTGGGTGAATCGAATACGGTGAATCATGGGCCTCTTGCAGAATCAACTTCCTAATCTCCGGGTTATTGGGCACATAAACACGGTCTTCAAACCATAGGGTGTCGTGCTCATCCTCGCAAAATCCTTTAGCTTTTCCTTTGCTCAGTTTCTCCTTTATAGCGGCAATCTCTTTGTCAGTTTTCTGAGCTTCTCTGATTCTGTCCATCAAGGTTGACTGAATTTCCAACGCTGCTACATAGCCTCTCGGAACTATTTCTAAACATAGTTCATGAAGATTTTCTGCTAACTCCTTGGGTATTTCTCCCGTCATTAACGTATTGACATGGCTCTTGCAGCTTAATGCATCAGCTACTACATTAGGCTTCCCGGGATGATAATGCAATCTCATATCATAATCCTTGATGAGCTCCAACCATCTCCTTTGTCTGAGATTCAACTCCTTCTGTGTGAAAATGTACTTCAAACTCTTGTGATCCGTGTACACCTCACAATGATTTCCAATGAGGAAATGTCTCCATGTCTTCAATGCATGCACTACGGCTGCTAACTCCAAATCATGCGTAGCATAATTCAATTTGTGGGGCTTCAGTTGTCGTGAAGTATACGAAACAACTCTCCCTTCCTGCATAAGCACTGCTCCAAGTCCTCGACGTGAAGCGTCGCAATACACCTCATAATCCTTGGTTTGTTCAGGTAAAATCAACACTGGTGAGGTCACCAAACGTTTCTTCAACTCCTGGAAACTAGCCTCACACTCCTCAGTCCATTTGAACTTAGTATCCTTCTTCAAAAACTCCGTCATAGGTTTCGCAATCTTTGAGAAATTCTCAATAAATCTCCGGTAGTATCCTGCGAGTCCAAGAAAACTCCGGATCTCTCCAACGGTAGTTGGGGCTTCCCACTTGGTCACGGTTTCAACTTTAGCGGGATCTACTGCTATACCTTCTCCAGATATAACGTGTCTGAGGAATCCTACTTCCTTCAACCAAGACTCACATTTGCTGAATTTGGCATATAACTGATGTTCTCGGAGCTTTCCAAGTACCAAACGCAAATGCTCCTTATGCTCCTCTTCATTCTTCGAATATACCAGGATATCATCAATGAACACTACGACGAACTTATCCAAAAACTCCATAAACACTTTGTTCATCATGTTCATAAAATAGGCAGGCGCGTTAGTCAGTCCAAATGACATAACGGTATACTCATACAGTCCATATCTTGTGGTGAAAGCTGTCTTCGGTATATCCTGTTCTCGAATCTTCAACTGGTGGTATCCAGATCGCAAGTCGATCTTGGAAAACACTTTAGCTCCTTGCAACCGATCAAACAGATCGTTGATCATTGGTAGTGGGTACTTGTTCTTGATCGTTACTTCATTCAATCCTCGATAATCAACAACCATCCTTAACGATCCATCCTTCTTCTCCACTAGAAGTACTGGTGATCCCGAAGGCGAAGAACTTGGGCGAATATATCCTTTATCCAGTAACTCCTTAATCTGCTTCTTAATTTCCACCAAATCTTTTGCTGGCATCCTATATGGTCTCTTCGATATTGGCCCAGTGCCTGGCAATAGCTCAATCAAAACTCAATGTCTCTATCCGGTGGCATGCCTGGCAACTCTTCGGGAAATACATCAGGAAAATCCTTTACCACTGGTACTTCCTCCTGCACAACTCCAGATAAGGAATTTACTTGTGTCCTGTTTGGCGCATGCCGGGATACATACTTGATCCTTCTTCCTTCTTGCGTTGTGAGCAAAATTGTCTTACTGGCGCAATCGATGTTTCCTCCATACATCGACAGGAATATATCCTTTATCCAGTAACTCCTTAATCTGCTTCTTAATTCCACCAAATCCTTTGCTGGCATCCTATATGGTCTCTTGATATTGGCCCTGTGCCTGGCAATAGCTCAATCAAAAACTCAATATCTCTATCCGGTGGCATGCCTGGCAACTCTTCGGAAATATCAGGAAAATCCTTTACCACTGGTACTTCCTCCTGCACAACTCCTGATAAGGAATTTACTTGTGTCCTGTTTGGCGCATGTCGGGATACATACTTGATCCTTCTTCCTTCTGGCGTTGTGAGCAAAATTGTCTTACTGGCGCAATCGATGTTTCCTCCATACATCGACAGCCAATCCATACCAAGAATCACATCCAGACCTTGGGATTCCAAAATAATTAAATCCGTTGGGAAAACATGCCTTCCTATACTTAATGGCACTTGAAAACATCCTTGACTGGCCATGTACTCCGCTCCTGGTGAGCTTACTAGCATAGGTGTTCTGTCCATTGCTTCTCCATCCAATTACCATTCTTGTGGCCATTGATGATTGTGCGAGCTACCTATCCATGGTATGCTGAAAATGTCCTCCCGGTCTAGGGGTAAACGAGCTTCTGCTGAGCTCCTGAATTATACTTCCTTGTCCATTACTTCCTCTTTGCGGTTCTCATTGCTGCTGCTTCCCTTCAACCATAAGTGCACGATCTACCAACTCCTGGTAGTTTGAAGGTGGCTACCATAAACTGCATTACTCAACTCATCATTCAGTCTTCCAGGAATTTCTCCTACTTAGCTGCATCCGTAGCACGTCATCTAGGGCATAACGTGCTAGCTTACTAAACTCCTCCACATACTGGCCCAACCTGTCCGTCTCCTTGGTTAGTTACGAAACTCACGGCTCTTCATGGCCATTGCTTCCGGCTGAAACATGCAGTCCGAAAGCCTGCTGAAAACTGGTTCCCATGTGACAGTGTCAACTGGGAAGGTGGCTGTGAAATTCTCCCACCAAGATGCCTGCGGGTCTTCTAACTGATGTGCGGCACACATTACCTTCTCGCATCTATGCATCTGCTGTGGTCAACTCCCTAGCTATCTTGCGGAGCCAATCATCTGCTACAATCGGCATCTGCTACAATCGGCTCGGTGATACTGGAAAGTGACGTTCTTTCACATTGAGATTTTATACATCCAACCATAAAAGCTCATGGCAACCTCTGCTTCCCTCTACGAAGGGCCTATCCTTTATTACTATCTTCTACCTTATGCAAGAGTCATGGTGATCTTCACCTTTTATTTTTCATTTTATCCTTTGGCAAGCGCAACATGTTGGAAAGAACATGATATATATATCTAATTGGATGTAGGGGAGCATGAACCATTATTGTTGACATTACCCTTGAGGTAAAAGGTTGTGGGGAAAAACTATAAGCCCCTATCTTTCTCGGTGTCCGATTAAAACTCCGTAACCACAAGTATCGCGTGAGTGTTAGCAATTATGGAGGACTACATGATAGTTGAGTATGTGGACTTGCTTTTTAGCTCTGACATAGACTCTTTCCGATGTGATGATAAATTGCAATTGCCTCAATGACTGAGATTATAGTTTGTCGGAGCCCAATAAGGTTTATGATTTATACTTTTGCATTGTGAATAGATCATCACTTGAACATAAGTAATCATATGACAAAATCTATATATGTTGCTATTATGAGAATAATCATGATGCCTTCATGTCCGTATTTTATTTTTATCGATGCCTCTACCACTAAACATGGGGACATATTTATTGTTATCGGCTTTTCGCTTGAGGACAAGCGAGGTCTAAGCTTGGGGGAGTTGATACGTCCATTTTGCATCATGCTTTTATATCGATATTTATCGCAATGGACTGTTATTTCACTTTATGTCACAATACTTATGGCTATTCTCTCTTATTTTACAAGGTTTATATAAAGAGGGAGAATGCCGGCAGCTGGAATTCTGGTCTGGAAAAGGAGCAAATATTACAGACCTATTCTGCGCAACTCCAAAAGTCTTGAAACTCCATGGAACGTCTTAAAAGAAATAAGGAAAAATCCACGCCAAAGATGAAGGCCAGGGGGCCCACACCCTTCTCACGAGGGTGGGGGGCGCCCCCTAGGGCGCGCCCCCTACCTCATGGGCCCCCTGGTGGCTCTCCGTTGCCCATCTTCTCCTATATGAGGTCTTTCGATGAGAAAAAAATAAGGAGGAACTTTTCGGTACGAGACTCACCCGCCACGAGGCGGAACCTTGGCGGATCCAATCTAGAGCTCCGGTAGAGCTGTTCTGCCGGGGATACTTCCCTCCGGGAGGGGGAAATCATCACCATCGTCATCACCAACGCTCCTCTCATCGGAAGAGGGAAATCTCCATCAACATCTTCACTAGCACCATCTCATCTCCAAACCCTAGTTCATCTCTTGTATCCAATTCGTGTCTCAAAGTCCGGGATTGGTGCTAGTAGGTTGCTAGTAGTGTTGATTACTCCTTGTAGTTGATGCTAGTTGGTTTATTTGGTGGAAGATCATATATTCAGATCCTATATGCATATTATTACCCCTCTGATTATGGACATGAATATGCTTTGTGAGTAATTACGTTCGTTCCTGAGGACAAGGGAGAAGTCTTGCTATGAGTAGTCATGTGAATTTGGTATTCGTTTGATATTTTGATAAGATGTATGTTGTCTAGCCTCTAGTGGTGTTATGTGAACATCGACTACATAACACTTCACCATTATTTGGGCCTAGAGGAAGGCATTGGGACGTAATAAGTAGATGATGGGTTGCTAGAGTGACAGAAGCTTAAACCCTAGTTTATGCGTTGCTTTGTAAGGGGCTGATTTGGATCCATATGATTCATGCTATGGTTAGGTTTACCTTAATTACAACACAGATGGTTAATATGATTAGTCCATGTGCGATTCTGTGTGTACAAAAAACTTTGAAAAATGCAAACTAGTTGCTTGCGGTGGCTAGGAGTATCGCACACGATGCATCTGCGAGTACTCGTGTGCAATGACTAGTAAGTTACACATATGTTTCCTTATGTTAACATGTGTGTGAATTTGCTATATGGACAGTTAATATGCAAATGCCTTCTGGACATCGGGCACACGCTTAAACTCAATGAACTGTGTACAATACTAATACTTTCCATGAAAATTTAAGAACTTGGGTAAAAACATTTGAGTAACATATATATAGTGGTTACACTATTTGACAAAAGGAGGATCTTCGTAACACGGTTTTGACAACCATATGGTGCATATCTACATACTTAACGTAGTAACAACTAACATTTTAGGAGGCTAAGGGCTAACAACCATATGGTTCATATCTACATACTTAACATAGTAACAGCTAGCACATTCTAAGAGGCTGAGGGCCAACAACCACAACTATCTGCTGGAAGCAGCTTGATCACGGCGACTCGGCATCTCATCAATAAAAAGGAAGAGCCCTCCTATGCCTTGGTAGAGCATGAGTAGAACAGTGTCTCCAATTTTCCAATATGGATGCGTTGCCATGACAAGCGAGAACTTGTTAATTTGAATGGTTCCATTTTTGCGGGAAATGCAATACCTTGAAATCACTTTGGCATTATTAGCAGGCACACATGTAATTCGACCACGCTGGGAAATCGGTCCAGGAACTGCTACAGCGGGCAATTTCTGTTGACATGTAAAATAAAAACCAAATGTAACATATCGTTGAAGATATATATATATAGTTTATGAGCATCAACATTAAAATAAGACTTTTTACCAACGTTTTGTGCACATGATTGGTCTTGTTCAATATGTGCACCATAGGTCTAATTAATCCCGTCCAAAATCCGGCGTTCATACGCTGTGCTATCTCTGTCAGATTATCAATAAAGTTTATGACATGCTTCAAGTCCTTCCAGTGAAATTTGGTACACTTAGTAACATACAGATCGTTCACTATGCATCCAACATATGCTGCTTAAGTGGAAAGGTATTATTTATTTATAACATGGCATAAGAATATATAGTGCACATAAATTGGTAAATAGAATTTGTTACTGCCTAGGAACGGAGTCAGAATATGAAATCACAATTGGTTGCTTAAATAGTGATCAATTAGTCAGAACAAATACCCCGATTTTGCTAAGTAATATGACAGCATGGAGAAAGTTGAAAGGACACTAACCTCAATCAGTCTTTGATCGGTTGATGACGTTGGGGAAGTAAACATACATGTTAATTAGACCAGGCTGTGGTGCACGCACTATAATTTTATTGCCAGCTTTCAATTCATAACACTTAGACATTTTTCTCCAAAGGTCCGCATTAAAATAGGAGTGACCATCTTTATCAAGTTTTACGCTAACTGTCATTGTAAATCCATGTTGCGTTGTCAATATGACATCCTAGGAGTCATCAACAAAGTAAAGCCCAAGATTTCCTTCTACTCCTATTCTTGCAAAGCAAGGGATGTACTGCTTGAAATGAAAATTAAGAACGTAAATTAGATATATTGGAATAACAGAGCAAGATGCAAATATGGGAGTAAGTGATAGAATGGATCAATATATAGTTGAAAGCAAATTACAAAAATATAGAATTAAAAATAGATAATGTAACAAAGATTTGATGCAAATATATAGGTAATGTAGCAACCGACGATATATGCTCACAAATTTAGGCCATGCCAATAGTGGTAGGTTGAGATTGAACATACCGAGCGCTCCCTGAAGTCATCCGGAATGGTGAGAAAGAACTTCGGTTCCGACTCGCCGCCACCATACTTGACCGATTTGTGCTCGCACAATGGTCACATGAATGAATACCTTCAAATCAGCTAGAACAAAAATGATTCCACGGCGATTTCTGCCGGTTGATTAACAGCGATGGACGGACTGCGATAAGAGATGAGTGAGTATTTCACTAAGTTGATTACCTTCTCCATGAGAAAAATCCCTGGCCCAATACCGCAGAAAACCCTAGTCGACCAGAGTCTAGAATGTCCATGCAGATAGGCGGTGGAAAGCGGTAGGGGCGAAATCCCGTGCCGTTTGGAGCGCGACCTACGCCCGCCGACAATAGCCGTCGAGCTTAGGGTGGCCACCGCGATAGAAGTTGATGAGGTGCAGAGTTGTGGAGGAGTCCGCGGCGAGTGGGTGGGGACTAAGTGGGTGAGGGTTTTCTTGTTTCCTTTTGCATGTGTGAGTAAACACATACGCTTCACAGAGGCGACAGAGATGAATCGTGTGTGATAGTAAATCACCGAGATTGAATGGGAATCCAAATTTCCTTTGTCCTTCATCGATGAGTTTTTTTCTATGATGAACATAAACCCTGCTAATCACCGTGTTCAAATTTGGCACTTTTCCGGGTTCATTTACAATATTTAGGGGATTACATGCATTTTGTAGGCATTAATGCACATAATTCAAATTCAAACAATTGGTGCTTGAAAAGGTGCCCAAGAACGGTCTAGAAAAAACATACTCGTGGTATTTAGTAAATTCTTAAGCCTTTTACAAGGAATGGGCAGAGATTTCAAGGGAATGTGTGGCAATAGTCAACCACAAACGCGTCATTTACTAGGTTATCAACTATTGAACAATGAAATATGTGCTTGAAAAACATGACACCTGGCATGGTGCCATGGTATGGCCTCACCGTGCCCTGGTTAAAAGCTGAGAAGGTTTGATTTATGTCGACATGCACGCCCTTCATAAATAGAACCATCATCGAGGAAGTTCAATGCTTTTGAGAGGGAAATCACCAAGATTGAAGGGGAATCCAAATTTCCATCCTAGTTTGTCATACAGTTTTTCCAACGATCAACATCCACCTCAAATGCAACGTGTTCAAATTTGACATTTTTCCGGGCCCATTTACCATATTTAGGGGATTATGTGCATTTTCTAGGCATTAATTATGCACATAATTCAAATTCAAACAATCGATGCATGAAAAGGTGCACAAGAACGGTCTGGAAAACCATGCTCGTGCTATTTAGTACATCTCATGCCTTTTACAAGGAATGGGCAGATATTTCAAGGAAATGTGCGGCAATAGTCAACCATAAACGCGTCGTTTACTAGGTTAACAACTATACAAAATGAAATACATGCTTGGAAAACATGACGTCTGATGTGGTGCCATGGTATGGCCTCACCGTGCCCTGGTAAAAATTTGAGAATGTTTTCCTTATGTCACCATGCATGCCTTTCATAAATCGAACCATCACCGAGGAAGTTTCATGGTTTTGACGGGGAAATCACCAAGGTTGAAGGGGGGGTCCAAATTTCCTTTGCCCATGAGTTTTTTCTATGATGAACATACACCCTGCAAATCTGCATGTTCAAATTTGGCACTTTTCCGAGTTCATTTGCCATATTTAGGGGATTATGTGCATTTCCTAGACATTAATGCACATAATTCAAGTTCAAACAATCGGTGCATGAAAGGGTGCACAAGAACGTCCTGGAAAAGCATGCTCGTGCCATTTAGTAAATTCTCATGCCTTTTACAAGGAATCGACAGATATTTTGATGAAATTTGTGGCAATAGTCAACCACAAATGTTTGTTTGTTGGGTTTTCAATTATAGAAAAAAATGAAATAAATGCTTGAAAAACATGATGCCTAGCATTGTGCCATGGTATGACCTCACCATGCCCTGGTAAAAATTTGAGAAGGTTTGGCTTATGTCGTCATGCATGCCCTTCATAAATCGAACCACCACCGAGGAAGTTCCATGCTTTCGAGAGGGAAATCACCAAGATTGAAGGGGAATCCAAATTTCTATCCTAGTTTGTCATTCAATTTTTTCCAACGATCAACATACCGCCTCAAATGCAACGAGTTCAAATTTGACATTTTTTCGGGCTCATTTACCATATTTATGGGATTATGTGCATTTTCTAGGCATTAATGCACACAATTCAAATTCGAACAATCGATGCATAAAAAGGTGCACAAGAACGGTCTGGAAAACCATGCTCGTGCTACTTAGTACATTCTCATGCCTTTTACAAGGAATGGGTAGATATTTCAAGGAAATGTGTGGCAATAGTCAACCATAAACGCGTCGTTTACTGGGTTAACAACTATACAAAAATGAAATACATGCTTGGAAAACATGACGTCTGGTGTGGCACCATGGTATGGCCTCACCGTGGCCTGGTAACAATTTGAGAATGTTTTCCTTATGTTGTGTTGCACGCCTTTCATAAATCGAACCATCACCGAGGAAGTTTCATGGTTTCAAGGGGGAAATCAGCAAGATTGAAGGGGGCTCCAAATTTCCTTTGTCCTTTGTCCACGAGTTCTTTTTTCTATGATGAACATACACCCTGCAAATCACCTTGTTTAAATTTGGCACTTTTCCGGGTTCATTTACCATATTTAGGGGATTATGTGCGTTCCCTAGGCATTAATGCACATAATTCAAGTTCAAACAATCGATGCATGAAAGGGTGCACAAGAACGGCCTGAAAAACCATGCTCGTGCCATTTAGTAATTTCTAATGCCTTTTACAAGGAATGGACAGATATTTCGATGAAATGTGTGGCAATAGTCAGCCAAAAACATTTGTTTATTGGGTTTTCAACTATAGAAAAAAGAAATAAATGCTTGAAAAACATGACGGCTGGCATGGTGCCATGGTATGACGTCACCATGATCGGGTAAAAATTTGAGAAGGTTTGGCTTATGTCGTCATGCACGCCATTCATAAATCGAACCATCACCAAAGAAGTTCCATGCTATCGAGAGGGAAATCACCAAGATTGAAGGGGAATCCAAATTTTATCCATTCTTTGCCCTGGAGTTTTTTCTATGACGAACATACACCCTGCAAATCACCGTGTTCAAATTTGGCATTTTTCTGGCTCATTTACCTTATTTAGGGGATTATGTGCATTTTCTAGGCATTTAGCGCATATAATTACAATCCAGCTACAACTGCACGGGTGTGATGTGAGGGATGTGGATTGCCATTCGATCGCGGCACATCCTACGGTGCACATGCATGATCCGCGTGGCTGGGGTTCCGGCCAATCATAACGCAACACATAATAGGCTCAGCGCACACTGTTTCCAAAAGCCATTGAACCGTGTGCGATAATGAACGAGCAAAATTGTAAGGGAAGCCAAATCTCTGTTGTCGTTTGTCATTGAGCTCTTGAATACCACCGCACTGTACGGGTGCCTGGCCCCTCCGTCCCAGAGTCTCTCCAAGCGTCGTCCATGGCACCGCGGCACACAGTAACTGGTAAGGAAGCGATGGCATCCCTCCATGCCGCGTTCCTCGCCGCCAGCGACCGCACACATGGTAAGGAAGCGATGGCATCTCGCCGCACCAAGTTCATTGCCACCAGCGGCCACACAGTTACGTGGGCGGACTTTGAGGCTGCCACTGCCGAATGGATGGTGGATCTAGAGGCGGCCAAAGCTGCACAGAAGGAGCAGAAAAGGTAGAAAGCGGTCAAGAAAAGAGATTCCTGCCGTCGCAACAAAGAAGAGGCTGCACGCTATGGTGAGGAGAGCTTGGCGGAGATCGAAGCACGGTGGGTTGCCGCCTACAAGGCCGGGAAGGAGAACGCCGGTGTTTGGCCAGCATGCCCCGATGGCAGCATGTGAGAAGTAGTTTAAGTTTGTAGTATTAGAGCAAATTACCGGTAGTACTTTAAGTTTGTAGTATTAATGTACAATGTTGGTAAGAGCATCCTTTGAGGGCTTTGAGAGTTGATTAGCATGTGCGCCTGTGTGCGTTTTTTTGCATTAATCATTAGAAGATCACAAAACACACGGTTTCTATGCCATACCCGTCTGCGTTTTTTTGCGTTAATGATCCATAAGTCAGTTACCTGTGCTATGTTTCCTAATAAAGCAGGCGTACCATTGACCGAAAAAATCAACTACACATGTACATTTTTTTGGTGATGGGATCTGCCAATTTTCTGTTTTCTCGCACACGAGTATTTTACGCGCTTCGTCTGCGTTGTGTGTTTCCCCGCACCAAAGTTTCAATTGTCGTAGCGAAATTTTCATTAGGCGCACAATTTCAGAATTTATTCCTCCAACCACATCCCCACCCATCAAATTTCCTCAGTATCTCCCCCCCCCGCGCGACTCCCCCTACTGGCAGCTCAAACCGCCGCCGCTGCAACCACAGCTTCAACCACATCAACATTCTGCTCAGATCCAGTCAGGTAACCCACCGATCTCTATCACGTCCCCAGCCTGATTGCTTAAATGGCGCCTGCAAAACATCCTCATGCCTCCAATCCCCACCGCCAGGAGCTGATGGCGGTCCATGGCACGATGGCCGCTGTGCGTGTTGACCCGGAGGAACACCTCGCCTCCGCCACCGCTGACATGGTGCAGGCTCTGGCCCAGATGAAGTGCCCCAACGACTACCCCCTAGGACTTAACAGGTAAGATCTGACTAGCTAAATCTTACCAATACCACTTGCAATGGCTATGATTTGTACGGTTGATGTATTAAGCATGTTCGTGCCTTGTTTATTTTAGTACTGCACACTGTGTGATGTTCAAATATTACCGTTTCCAGCTCAATTTCACCAATACCAGCAACAAACTTACAATACATGACTCAGGATAGCACTAGAGATGATGCCCATTTTCTGTTTTTAGTGGGTGCTAACCCTGTTGTACTTATCATGCCTGTCCTTGTACTTATGCATGGTCATAACGGTCGATGCTATTGTTTGCCGTCGAGGTTAGCTACATCACATGTCTTACAGTATTTCACATCATTTGTGCAATTGCAGTTTAACTTCTACCATTTACTGGTTGCTTGTAGGTACACATGTTAGTGGCACTGATCCACGCTTCGACCCGGAAGAATGATACGTCTCCAATGTATCTATAATTTTTGATTGTTCCATGCTATTATATTATCTGATTTGGATGTTTAATGGGCTTTAATATGCACTTTTATATTATTTTTGGGACTAACCTATTAACCGAAGCCCCAGTGCAAATTGTTGTTTTTTGCCTATTTTAGTGTTTCGCAGAAAATGAATATCAAACTGAATCCAAACAGAACGAAACCTTCGCAAGGATCTTTTTTGGAACAAACACAATCCAGGAGACTTGGAGTAGAGGTCAAGGAAGTAATGAGGTGGCCACGAGGTAGGGCGGCACCCCTAGGGGGTAGGCGCGCCCCCACCCTCTTGGGCCCCACGGAGCTCCACCGACCTACTTCTTTCGCCTATATATACTCTTATACCCTAAAAACATCCAGGGGAGCAACAAAATCACTTTTCCACCGCCGCAACCTTCTGTACCCATGAGATCCCATCTGGGGACCTTTTCCGGTGATCTTCCGGAGCGGGATTCGATCACGGAGGGCTTCTACATCAACACCATAGCCTCTCCGATGATGTGTTAGTAGTTTACCACAGACCTTCGGGTCCATAGTTATTAGCTAGATGGCTTCTTATCTCTCTTTGGTTCTCAATACAAAGTTCTCCTTGATGTTCTTTGAGACCTATTTGATGTAATCTTTTTGCGGTGTGTTTGTCGAGATCCGATGAATTGTGGGTTTATGATCAAGATTATCTATGAACATTATTTGATTCTTCTCTGAATTCTTATATGCATGATTTGATATCTTTGCAAGTCTCTTCGAATTATCAGTTTGGTTTGGCCTACTAGATTGATCTTTCTTGCAATGGGGGAAGTGCTTAGCTTTGGGTTCAATCTTGCGGTGCTCGATCCCAGTGATAGAAAGAGAACCGACACGTATTGTATTGTTGCCATTGAGGATAAAAAGATGGGGTTTATATCATATTGTTTGAGTTTATCCCTCTACATCATGTCATCTTGCCTAATGCGTTACTCTGTTCTTATGAACTTAATACTCTAGATGCATGCTGGATAGCGGTCGATGTGTGGAGTAATAGTAGTAGATGCAGAATCGTTTCAGTCTACTTGATACAGACGTGATGCCTATGTTTATGATCATGCCTACATATTCTCATAACTATGTGCTTTTCTATCAATTGCTCGGCAGTAATTTGTTCACCCACCATAATATATGCTATCTTGAGAGAAGCCACTAGTGAAACCTATGGCCCCCGGGGTCTACTTTACATCATATAAGTTTCCGATCTACAATTCTAGTTTACTATTTATTTTGCAATCTTTATTTTTCAATCTATACAACAAAAAAACCAAAAATATTTATCTTATTACCTTTATCAGATCTCACTTTTGCAAGTGGCTGCGAAGGGATTGACAACCCCTTTATCGCGTTGGTTGCAAGGTTCTTATTTGTTTGTGCAGGTACTAGGCGATTTGCGTGTAGTCTCCTACTGGATTGATACCTTACTTCTCAAAAACTGAGGGAAATACTTACGCTACTTTGCTGCATCACCCTTTCCTCTTCAAGGGAAAACCAACACATGCTCAAGAGGTAGCAAGAAGGATTCCTGGCGCCCTTGCCGAGGAGATCTACGCTCAAGTCAAGACATACCAAGTACCCATCACAAACTCTTATCCCTCGCATTACATTATTTGCCATTTGCCTCTCATTTTCCTCTCCCCCACTTCACCTTTGCCGTTTTATTCGCCCTTTTTCCATTCGTCTCTTTTCGCTTGCCTCTTGTTTGCTTGTGTGCCGGGATTGATTGTTTGTCACGATGGCTCAAGATAATACTAAATTATGTGACTTTTCCAATACCAACAATAATGATTTTAACTCCGATTGCTCCTACTACCGATGCTGAATCTTGTGAAATCAATACCGCTTTGTTGAATCTTGTTCTGAAAAATCAATTTTCTGGCCTTCCTAGTGAAGATGTCGCTACCCATCTAAACAACTTCATTGATTTGTGTGATATGCAAAAGAAGAAAGACGTGGATAATAATATTGTTAAATTGAAGCTCTTTCCATTTTTGCTTAGAGATCGTGCTAAAACTTGGTTCTCCTCTTTGCCTAAAAATAGTATTGATTCATGGAATAAGTGCAAAGATGCTTTTATCTCTAAGTATTTTTCTCCTGCTAAGATCATCTCTCTTAGAAAGGATATTATGAATTTTAATCAACTTGAGCATGAGCATGTTGCACAAGCTTGGGAGAGGATGAAATTAATGATACGTAATTGCCCTACACATGGTTTGAATTTATGGATGATTATACAAATTTTTTATGCTGGGTTGAATTTTGCTTTAGAAATCTTTTAGATTCGGCCATGGGAGGCACTTTTATGGAAATCACTTTAGGAGAAGCTACTAAACTCCTAGATAATATTATGGTTAATTATTCTCAATGGCATACCGAAAGATCCACTAGTAAAAAGGTTCATGCGATAGAAGAGATAAATGTTTTGAGTGGAAAGATGGATGAACTTGTGAAATTGTTTGCTAATAAGAGTGTTTCTTCTGATCCTAATGATATGCCTTTGTCCACTTTGATTGAGAATAATAATGAATCTATGGATGTGAATTTTGTTGGTAGGAACAATTTTGGTAACAACGCGTATAGAGGAAATTTTAATTCTAGGCCGTTTCCTAGTAATTTCTCTAATAATTATGGTAATTCCTACAACAAATCTTATGGAAATTTTAATGATATGCCCTCTGATTTTGAGACTAGTGTTAAAGAATTTATGAATTCACAAAAGAATTTCAATGCTTTGCTTGAAGAAAAATTGCTTAAGATTGATGAGTTGGCTAGGAACATGGATAGAATTTCTCTTGATGTTGATTCTTTGAAACTTATATCTATTCCACCTAAGCATGACATCAATGAGTCTCTCAAAGCCATGATAATTTCCATTGATGAGTGCAAAGAAAGAACCGCTAGGATGCGTGCTAAAAAAGATTGCTTTGTAAAAGCATGTTCTTCTAGTTTTCATGATAATAAGGATGAAGATCTAAAAGTTATTTATGCGTATCCTATTAAATATTTGTTTTCCAATATGAATCTTGATAAAGATGGGACTGGATATGGGTCAACTTTAGTTAAAAGCCGTCCCAATGATTCGGAGTTTTTAGATCTTGATGCAAAAATCGGTAAAAGTGGGATTGAAGAGGTCAAAACTTTACATAGCAATGAACCCACTATTTTGGATTTCAAGGAATTTAATTATGATAATTTCTCTTTGATAGATTGTATTTCCTTGTTGCAATCCGTGTTAAATTCTCCTCATGCTTATGATCAAAACAAAGCTTTTACTAAACATATCGTTGATGCTTTAATGCAATCTTATGAAGAAAAACTTGAATTAGAAATTTCTATCCCTAGAAAACTTTATGATGAGTGGGAACCTACTATTAAAATTAATATTAAAGACCACGAATGCTATGCTTTATGTGATTTGGGTGCTAGTGTTTCCACGATTCCAAAAACTTTGTGTGATGTGTTATGTTTCTGTGAATTTCATGATTGTTCTTTAAATTTGCATCTTGCGGATTCCACCATTAAGAAAACTATGGGAAGGATTAATGATGTTCTTATTGTTGCAAATAGGAATTATGTGCCCGTAGATTTCACCGTTCTCGGTATAGATTGCAATCCTACATGTCCTATTATTCTTGGTAGACCTTTCCTTAGAACGATTGGTGCAATTATTGACATCAAAGAAGGAAATATTAGATTCCAATTTCCGTTAAGGAAAGGCAATGAACACTTTCCTAGAAAGAAAATTAAATTACCTTATGAATCTATTATGAGAGCCACATATGGATTGCATACCAAAGATGACAATACCTAGATCTATTCTTGTTTTTATGCCTAGCTAGGGGCGTTAAACGATAGCGCTTGTCGGGAGGCAACCCAATTTTATTTTTGTTCCTGTTTAGTAATAAATAATTCATCTATCCTCTGTTATGATTGTGTTTTTTATGTTTTAATTAGTGTTTGTGCCAAGTAAAGCCTTTAGGATCTTCTTGTGTGATTGTTATTTGATCTTGCTGGAAAAAACAGAAAGTATGCGCTCATGAGAATAAATTTTTTTTATTTACCAGAGAGTGATAAAATACGAATTCCAATTGAAGTAGATCAATATACAAATTATTTAGGATGTCCTAATTTCTCGGGATTTTTGGAGTTACATAAGTATTCGAAACCTACATATTAGTACAGACTGTTTTGTTTGTGACAGATTCTGTTTTTCGTGTGTTGTTTGCTTATTTTGATGAATCTATGGCTAGTATCGGGGGGTATGAACCATAGACAAGTTGGAATACAGTAGGTTTAACACCAATATAAATAAAGAATGAGTTCATTACATCACCTTAAAGTGGTGGGTTTTTTCTTATACTAACGAAGCTCATTAGATTTTCTGTTGAGTTTAGTGTTGTGAAGTTTTCAAGTTTTTGGCTAAAGATTTGATGGATTTTGGAACAAGGAGTGGCAAGAGACTAATCTTGGGGATGCCCAAGGCACCCCAAGATAAAATTCAAGGACAACCAAAAGCCTAAGCTTGGGGATGCCCCGGAAGGCATCCCATCTTGCGTCTTCGTCTATCGGTAACTTTACTTGAGGCTATATTTTAATTCATGACATGATATGTTTTGCTTGGAGCGTCTTGTATGATTTGAGTCTTTGATTTTTAGTTTACCACAATCATAATTGCTGTACACACATTATGGAGAGACACACATGAATCGGAATTTATTAGAATACTCTATGTGCTTCACTTATATATTTTGAGCTAGATAATTTTGCTCTAGTGCTTCACTTATACCTTTTTAGAGCACGATGGTGGTTTTATATTATAGAAATTATAGATTTCTCATGCTTCACTTATATTATTTTTAGAGTCTTTTAGAACAGCATGGTAATTTGCTTTGGCTATAAAATTAGTCCTAATATGATAGGCATCCAAGATGGGTATAATAAAAAACTTTCATATAAAGTGCATTGAATACTATAAGAAGTTTGATTCTTTATGATTTTTTTGAGATATGAAGATGGTGATATTAGAGTCATGCTAGTTGAGTAGTTGTTAATTTGAGAGATACTTGTGTTAAAGTTTGTGATTCCCGTAGCATGCACGTATGGTGAACCGTTATGTGATGAAGTTGAAGCATGATTTATTTTTTGATTGTCTTCCTTATGAGTGGCGGTCGGGGACGAGCGATGGTCTTTTCCTACCAATCTATCCCCCTAGGAGCATGCGCGTAATACTTGGTTTCGATAACTAATAGATTTTTGCAATAAGTATGTGAGTTCTTTATGACTAATGTTGAGTCCATGGATTATACGCACTCTCACCCTTTCACCATTGCTAGCCTCTTGTAATGCCCCGTGACCGATGTGCCACGTGTCCTCCAGTTATTCGCTGTTGTTACCTTGTCATTGCTTGCGTGTCATGCATTGCATATCATGTCATCATGTGCATTTCATTTGCATACGTGTTCATCTCATGCATCCGAGCATTTTCCCCGTTGTCCATTTTGCAATCCGGCGTTCCGTTCTCCTCCGGTGGTCATTTCTACCTTCTTCTCGTGTGTGGGGATTAAACATTTCCGGATTGGACCGAGACTTGCCAAGCGGCCTTGGTTTACTACCGGTAGACTGCCTGTCAAGTTTCGTACCATTTGGACTTCGTTTGAAGCTCCAACGGTTAACCGAGGGACCGAAAAGGCCTCATGTGTGTTGCAGCCCAACACCCCTCCAAAGTGGCCCAAAACCCACCTAAACCCATTCCATCCTCTCGGTCGTTCGATCACGATCGCGTGGCCAAAAACCGCACCTCATTTGGACTCTCCTAGCTCCCTCTACCTATAAATATGTCCTCCCCGTCCATTTTCACGGACGAAACCCTAGCCTCCCTCTCCCTCGCGCCGCCGGACATGTCCGCCCGGCGACCGGACGTGTCCGCCCTCACCCTCAGCCAATCCGGCCTCGCCACCTCACCCAGCCGCCCTCTCTCTCCTCCTCCCGCCGCCGCCGGCCCGCGAGGCCCGAGGCAGGCCCGCGCGGGCCCAGATCCGCCGGCCGCTGCCACCCGCGCGCCTCGCCTCCCGCGCTACAGAGCGCCGCCATCCGCGCCCGCCCGCGGCCGCGCTGCTCTCGCCGCCGCCTTTGCCGGCCAGGGTCGCCGTCCGGCGCCACCGCTCCCTCCCGCCGGCGCCGCCCTTCGCCGGCGCGGCCCCGCCGCTGCCACCGAGGCGCCCCGCCGCCACCGCCGCCTAATGCTCCGGATCCGGCCACCGGAGCTCCTCCCCGTCCTTCCTTCCGGTGAGATCCGCCTTCGGCGACCCTCGGTCTGCGTGCATGAACAGTGCCGACCCGATCTGGATCTTAGATCCGTTTGCCTCGGTTGACTTTCTACTCACGAAACCCTAATTATTATGCACATGTTCATAGCATCGTAACTTTGCATCCGTAGCTCCGTTTTGGGCATATAGCATATCAAAATGTTCGCCTCAGAGATTACATCATTTCATCTCATTGCATCATTTTCATTTGAGTTCATCTTGATGCCCGAAATGCTGTTAGAAGAGTGCTACTTGAGATAATTGCCAGATCTGCTGCTCCATTTAGATATTTGTCATTTTTGCCATGATTATTGTGTGCATGATATGCCCATGAGCTCTACATATGTTTTGTTAAGGGTTTTACCATCTTTCCAGAGGTGCAAACCATGTATTTTTGTGATGTGTGTGGTGACTAGCACAAGCTTGCAAAGTGAGGCACTTGGTAATGCTGATTTCAGGGACTTAGCATTTCCACCATGTCCTTGACCTGTTTATCTCATATGGCCATATGTTCGTGTTGTTTCCTAGTGATCCGTGCCTCTTTTAAGGATGATCAGTAAGGATGTTTTGTTAATCTTGTAGTGATCTATCCATCCATGTCTTTGTTTGCAATTATGGAGCACCATAGCTTGAGTCAATCGAGCTCTACTTTTGCTATTTCGTGAATCTGAGCAGATTGTCTACTTGTTAGCGATTTTGCCGAAGATGTTGTAGTTGATCCGTGCATGCTATGCTATTATTATTGCCATGTATAGCTTGTATAATGTGTATTCTTTATGGGTGTATGCTTAGCTTGTCATGACTTGCTCCGTAGTGAGTGCATCGAGCTCGTAAACATGCCTACTTGATATCTGTTTTCAGCATGCTCCAGTTTTCACTAAGTCTGAGAACTGATTATTTTTTTGCCATGTTCACATGCTTGCAATTGTATTTTATGATCCCTTTTGGCTCAAGGTCACTAAGGGACTTTTGTTAAGCTCTTTGAGTAGCTCCATGCCATGCTTTACTTTCCCATGTTCAGGGCCTGTAGAATGTAGTTTTGTTGCTCCGAAGAGTGCTATCTGATCTGAAATTCCAGACAAGCGTTAATTTCACTAAGTCTGAAATCTGTTTACCATATGCATGTTTTCCATGCTTGTTTGAACCTGTTAATGGATGAATTGGCCGTAGATCAGTGCTAGACTTTTGTTAAGCATCATGAATGGATCCCTGCCATGTATTTTGATGCCATGTTTGGGTGCTGTAGCATGTTTAACTTGTTGCATTTAGATGGCTACTTGCTGTATATCGCAGACCGGTGCCATATTTGAATTGCTTGCTTGCCATTTCCAAACCGTAACTCCGATTCCGGCGTTCTTTATATCGTTTTCAAGCGATTTCATCTCATCTTTCCAGTGGCACACTTGGATTTCCAAGTTGAGGCCAGGTTCTTCCGTTCTTGTCAAATCTTGCATATGCATCGCATACCGCATCCCGCATATCATATCATGTTCATGTGTTGGTGTTTACTATGTTGTGTGCTTCTTTCCGGTGTTTGCTTCTTCGGGTTGGTTCCAGTAACGTCGCGTTTGTGAGGACCCGTTCATCTACGTCCGTTTGTCTTCTTCATGGACTCGTTCTTCTTCCTTGCGGGATTTCAGGCAAGATGATCATACCCTCGAAATCACTTCTATCTTTGCTTGCTAGTTGCTCGCTCTTTTGCTATGCCATGCTACGATGCCTACCACTTGCTTATCATGCCTCCCAAATTGCCATGTCAAACCTCTAACCCACCATGTCCTAGCAAACCGTTGATTGGCTATGTTACCGCTTTCCTCAGCCCCTCTTATAGCGTTGCTAGTTGCAGGTGAAGATTGGAGCCGTTCCTTGTTGGAACATTATTTACTATTATTTACTTGTTGGGATATCATTATATTGCCATGTTATCTTAATGCATCTATATACTTGGTAAAGGGTGGAAGGCTCGGCCTCTCGCCTAGTGTTTTGTTCCACTCTTGCCGCCCTAGTTTCCGTCATATCGGTGTTATGTTCCCGGATTTTGCATTCCTTACGCGGTTGGGTTATAATGGGAACCCCTTGGCAGTCCGCCTTGAATAAAACTCCTCCAGCAATGCCCAACCTTGGTTTTACCATTTGCCACCTAGCCTTTTCCCTTGGGTTTCGCGGACTCAAGGGTCATCTTATTTTAAACCCCCCCGGGCCAGTGCTCCTCTGAGCGTTGGTCCAACCTAGAGCACCGTGCGGGGTCATCCCTTGGCAACTTGGGTTACGTTGGCTCCCGTACGCTTAGCTTATCCGGTGTGCCCTGAGAACGTGATATGTGCAGCTCCTATCGGGATTTGTCAGCACAGCGGGTGGTGTTGCTGGACTTCTTTTACGATTGTCGGAGTTGTCTTGAAGAACCGGGATACCGAGTCTGATCGGAACGTCTCAGGAGGAGGTCTATTCCTTCGTCGACCGTGAGAGCTTGTCATGGGCTAAGTTGGGACTCCCCTGCAGGGATTTGAACTTTCGAAAGCCGTGCCCGCGGTTATGGGCAGATGGGAATTTGTTAATGTCTGGTTGTAGATAACTTGAACCTTAACTTAATTAAAATGAATCAACTGAGTGTGTTACCGTGATGGCCTCTTCTCGGCGGAGTCCGGGAAGTGGACACGGTGTTGGAGTAATGCTTGCGCAGGTTGCTCTCTAGTTTCTCGCTCGCACTTTGCCTTCTCTTCTCGCTCTCTTTTGCGAACAGGATAGTCACCATATATGCTAGTCGCTTGCTGCAGCTCCACATATTTACCTTGCCTTACCTATAAGCTTAAATAGTCTTGATCGCGAGGGTGCAAGATTGCTGAGTCCCTGTGGCTCATAGATTACTATTACACCAGATGCAGGGCCTGACGATTCCGCTCCAGGTGACGCGCTCGAGCTCAAGTGGGAGTTCAACAAGGACTCTCAACGATACTATGTTTCTTTTCCTGATGATCAGTAGTGGTGCCCAGTTGGGGGTGATTGGGACCGTGTTGCATGTTGGGTTATCTTTTATTTTGGCACCGTAGTCGGGCCATGAGTGTTTGGTTGATGTAATGCTTTATTCATGTATTGTTTGAAGTGGCGATTGTGAGCCAACTATGTATCTTTCCCTTATGTATTACATGGGTTGTGTGAAGATTACCTCACTTGCGACATTGCTTTCAATGCGGTTATGCCTCTAAGTTGTGCTTCGACACGTGGGAGATATAGCCGCATCGAGGGCGTAACAAGTTGGTAATCAGAGCCTTCCCCGACCTTAGGAGCCCCATTGCTTGATCGTTATTAGCGGCCGAGTTGTGTCTAGAAAAATGTTTTGAGTCATCTAGGAATTATATACCAGAGAGTTTAGGAATTCTTTTTACTTCCCAGTCTCCTCATCGCTCTGGTAAGGCATCCTGACATAGAGTTTTGACTCTTCTCTTCTCAAATTTCACTAAAAAAAATTTTAGGATCACGCGGGTATCTTGGAATCGTTCCGATGGTTTTATGATGAGAACATTGTCTTGGTGCCTCCTGTCAGGGGTTTTGTGGAAGTGTCCCGGGGAGTTGAGCTCTGAGGTGTTGTCGTCATAATTTTATCATTGCAATTCTGGAATACCTGAGTTTAGTACGTCGACATCGAAAATCTCTTTTATGCAGTTTGTTGGTGAGATAACCTCGACGCCACCCAGTACTGGGGTGGGAGTTCGGGAGTATCGCCATAACTTGTATAATGGATGCTTTTCGAAGGTTGAGGTAGATGGTTTCCGAAGTTTTCTTGGTTATGTGTTGAAGGATGGATACAGCTGGATGTAGGATTTGCTAGTTTTGGGTGAGATATTATGCTTCCCCTGTATCCCCAACACCTGATTGCATAATTGGAAAGGTTCGGGAGTTTCATAGGTGGGAAATCAAGTAGTTCTTAGGATATCTTTCCAACAGATGTATGATATGAAATTGGGGTTCGACGTCTAGTGGTCCTCCTATCCACGGTTGGTTTTACAGTGGTCTCGTTGTGTCTTAAAGAGTCCTTGGCTATGCCGACTCGGGGACGCTTCGTATGTCATGTGCACTACCTTGGTGCACATGATGGTGCTGTACGATCGAGCCCGTGTAGGCCCCACCACGAAAACTTCGGGCGAAATCTCTATCATATGTTTGTTCCGGCTTATTTCGCAAGCCAATCCTTTGTTTTGTTTGAGTTGTGGTATTCGAGTTGCTTCAATGTCAAGTGTGAGTCCATACCTTTCCTAAATGGTGTTCTCATACTTCGATGTGAATACTAATCCTTCTCGATCATCGAGTCTGTCATGTCAATCCTTTTCAACCGGCGTGTTTTCTTTTCAAGTGGATCCGATCACTTCAACATTCGCAACATCAAGTATCATTTTTTCTCAATGGTGTTCGTTTCATCCATTCCAAATTGTCTTTGTTTTTTTCCCACCCTCCCTCCCTTTTCTTTTTTTCGAGGACTCAGAAGTCTTAATCAAGTATCCATCTTATCGTTTATGAAGTCTCTCCATTCTTTTCTATCAATATTCTTATCCGGTGATTCTCATGAAGATTCTAACGGAGCTTCAAGTTCATCACTTTTCACTCGTTTTCTTCTCCAGTGGATTCTATTCAAGCTCTCGGTGTCGACCATATTCTTCTCTGTATTTCAAATGCTTTTCTCATGCCGGTGCACCTCATAATCATTCATTTCTTGATATTCATTTGTTCCGGTGCCCTGAAGATATCTCAGAAGGCTCGCCTTGTCATCCAAGATCCGTTCAACCTATTTCGAGAATGTTCCCTCATTCAAGTCATTTAATTCAACCGGTGCTTTCTCTCTTTTGAATCGTTCAACGGTGTTTCTTTGAGTGGGCCCTAACCCACAGGTCTTTTCCCAGGATCTTACCTGACTCTTCCTATTTTCCTGGAGCTATCCTCAAAAATTTCCTTTCCAAGTTTGACGTAAGTATGACTTATCATCAGTTAAATGTCTTTCTTCAAGATCTTTCAAATTCATTTCATTGTTGATTCAACTTTTATATTCTTCTTTATTTCGGTGCCTCAATAATTCTTGGTGGTGTTTCTCGTTGTCATTCTCATCTTTTGAAGACCGAAGAAGAGTTTCTCTTTAATCTTGCTCCACTCTCTTCAAGATTCATGGTGCTAGCTTGTTGCCATCCTCTCATAATTATTTTCGATTGTGAGAATATTTTTTTTCACCCATCAGGATATATTCAAGGGTATTTTCAGTTCGATTATCCGGAGCCCATCATTTCAGAAGACTTGTTCATTCTCAGCTTTCAGCTCTCGTTCCCCAAATCTCACCGGTGCATCATTCAATATTCTTTAATCAGCGCGTGATCTCTTCGTTTCAGTTGTATCTAAATTCTCTCAAGTATCTTCGTTCATTTTCATTTCTTACGGTGGTTCTTCTAGGTTTCTCTTCCTTATCAATTTATTCGTTGTCAATCCTACCGGTGGTTCAAAGAAGACCTTCCCAAGTTGGCGCTATATCTCTCTTAATCCTTGCTACGAGAATAAGTAGTGTGCCAAATCCGTTGCTTGGCATCAATTTAATTGATGAAGGATAAGCATAATGTAATTCTTATTCTTGTCTCATCCAAGTGATTAATTCCTCACTCCGGAGGCTCATCAAATTCTTGATTTCATTTGTTCATCTTTTTTTTTCTGGAGTTCCAAGCTTTTCCGCATTATCTCGTCGCGAAGCTCCATCTAAATCATTGCAAGGCTTCACCTTGTGTTTTCAACTACCCTTTCTTTCCGTTTGATCATTCTTTTGTTTAACGGAGTTCTTCATGGAGGTTCTGCATGATGGTTCATCAAGGATTTGATTCCTTCTCGAAGTGTTCATCTACATTCTTGTCAGAGGAGCTCAAGTATTCTTTCATCTTGCTATCCAGAGTGCAATTCTTTCTTCCGTATTATTGGAGGTGGTATTATGTCATTCTTGATAATTTGAGTTCATGTTTTCATGATTCACATGCTGTCAAGATTGAGATATTTTAAATCCATCAATCTCGTCATTGGAGCTGTCTTGGGTTATATTTCACCTAAAGC
Source organism: Triticum urartu (assembly GCF_003073215.2). NCBI lineage: Eukaryota > Viridiplantae > Streptophyta > Magnoliopsida > Poales > Poaceae > Triticum > Triticum urartu. Next base: position 444,293,712 of record NC_053028.1, on the reverse strand, counting down.
CTTCCCTAAGGATTGTTGCTATCTATGGTGTTTATAAATGACCCAAGTTATTCTTCTATCCTCCCGGTGAATTAAGCTTCACATCTCCTTGTTGTTATCAATCTAATATATCGTTTCTGTTAGTGGCAGAATTTCACCTCAGAGTTTTGAGATGTTCTCCATAAGCCCACTACAACCTTGTTCTTTTCGTTGTTGGTTTTCCAACAACTCCGTTCGACCCTTCTCCTAAGGATGCCTTCTCAAGCTCTTTTGGCAGAAGTTGGCATTTTCTACTCATTTCTTCTATTTCAATTATCTATCTTCTATTCTTTTGTTCCGGAGCCATTGTGATGTTGTTTTCTTCAACCATCATCTCGCTTCATCAAAGATTATGTTCTTTTCATGATTGTGCATTTAACCGGAGTGTTGTGCCCTTTTGCTCAAGTTCCTTTCGCCTTATCAAGTCTTGCATACCTTCTAAACCGGAGTGCTTCCCGAATTTGTTCTTACTTGTTCCTATTTCTTAATGGAGTGCTTTCAACTTCGTTCATCTCCGTTGTGTTATTCTCCCGGAGTGGCTTAACCTCTTCAAGGTTCGTGGTTTCACTCGTTTGTCAATGAAGCAACTTAGTTTTACCTCTCCACTTTTCTCTTCCGTTGTTCCTCCGGTGCCATTCTAGATCACGGGACGAGATCCTCTCGTAGTGATGGAGTGTTGTAACGCCCTGTGACCGATGTGCCACGTGTCCTCCAGTTAATCGCTGTTGTTGCCTTGTCATTGCTTGCGTGTCATGCATTGCATATCATGTCATCATGTGCATTTCATTTGCATACGTGTTCGCCTCATGCATCCGAGCATTTTCCCCGTTGTCCGTTTTCCAATCCGGCGTTCCGTTCTCCTCCGGTGGTCATTTCTACCTTCTTCTCGTGTGTGGGGATTAAACATTTCCGGATCGGACCGCGACTTTCCAAGCGGCCTTGTTTTACTACCGGTAGACCGCCTGTCAAATTTCGTATCATTTGGACTTCGTTTGATGCTCCAACGGTTAACCGAGGGACCGAAAAGGCCTCGTGTGTGTTGCAGCCCAACACCCCTCCAAAGTGGCCCAAAACCCACCTAAACCCCTTCCATCCTCTCGGTCGTTTGATCACGATCGCGTGGCCGAAAACCGCACCTCATTTGGACTCTCCTAGCTCCCTCTACCTATAAATATGTCCTCCCCGTCCATTTTCGCGGACGAAACCCTAGCCTCCCTCTCCCTCGCGCCGCCGGACATGTCTGCCCGGTGACCGGACGTGTCCGCCCTCACCCTCAGCCAATCTGGCCTCGCCACCTCACCCCGCCGCCCTCTCTCTCCTCCTCCCGCCGCCGCCGGCCCGCGGGGCCCGAGGCAGGCCCAAATCCGCCGGCCGCCGCCATCCGCGCCCGCCCGCGGCCGCGCTGCTCTCGCCGCCGCCTTTGCCGGCCAGGGTCGCCATCCGGCGCCACCGCTCCCTCCCGCCGGCGCCGCCCTTCGCCGGCGTGGCCCCGCCGCCGCCACCGAGGCGCCCCGCCGCCACCGCCGCCTAATGCTCCGGATCCGGCCACCGGAGCTCCTCCCCGTCCTTCCTTCCGGCGAGATCCGCCTTCGGTGAACCTCGGGCTGCGTGCATGAACAATGCCGACCCGATCTGGATCTGAGATCCGTTTGCCTCGGTTGACTTTCTACTCACGAAACCCTAATTATTATGCACATGTTCATAGCATCGTAACTTTGCATCCATAGCTCCGTTTTGGGCATATAGCATATCAAAATGTTCGTCTCAGAGAGTACATCATTTCATCTCATTGCATCATTTTCATTTGAGTTCATATTGATTCCCGAAATGCTGTTAGAAAAGTGCTACTTGAGATAATTGCCAGATCTGCTGCTCCATTTAGATATTTGTCATTTTTGCCATGATTATTGTGTGCATGATATGCCCATGAGCTCTACATATGTTTTGTTAGGGGTTTTGCCATCTTTCCAGAGGTGCAACCCATGTATTTTTGTGATGTGTGTGGTGACTAGCACAAGCTTGCAAAGTGAGGCACTTGGTAATGCTGATTTCAGGACTTAGCATTTCCACTATGTCCTTGACCTGTTTATCTCATATGGCCATATGTTCATGTTGTTTCCTAGTGATCTGTGCCTCTTTTGAGGATGATCAGTAAGGATGTTTTGTTAATATTGTAGTGCTCTATCCATCCATGTCTTTGTTTGAAATTATGGAGCACCCTAGCTTGAGTCAATCGAGCTCTACTTTTGCTATTTCGTGAATCTAGGCAGATTGTCTACTTGTTAGCGATTTTGCCGAAGATGTTGTAGTTGATCCGTGCATGCTATGCTATTGTTCTTGACATGTATAGCTTGTATAATGTGTATTTTTGATGGGTGTATGCTTATCTTGTCATGACTTGCTCCGTAGTGAGTGCATCGAGCTCGTAAACATGCCTACTTGATATCTGTTTTCAGCATGCTCCAGTTTTCACTAAGTCTGAGAACTGATTATGTTTTTGCCATGTTCACATGCTTGCAATTGTATTTTATGATCCCTTTTGGCTTAAGGTCACTAATGGACTTTTGTTAAGCTCTTTGAGTAGCTCCACGCCATGCTTTACTTTTCCATGTTCAGGGCCTGTAGAATGTAGTTTTGTTGCTTCGAAGAGTGCTATCTGATCTGAAATTCCAGACAAGTGTTAATTTCACTAAGTCTGAAATCTGTTTACCATATGCATGTTTTCCATGCTTGTTTGAACCTGTTAATGGATGAATTGGCCGTAGCTCAGTGCTAGTCTTTTGTTAAGCATCATGAATGGATCCCTGCCATGTATTTTGATGCCATGTTTGGGTGCTGTAGCATGTTTAACTTGTTGCATTTAGATGGCTACTTGCTGTATATCGCAAACCGGTGCCATATTTGAATTGCTTGCCATTTCCAAACCGTAACTCCGATTCCGGCGTTCTTTATATCGTTTTCAAGCGATTTCATCTCATCTTTCCAGTGGCACACTTGGATTTCCATGTTGAGGCCAGGTTCATGCATCCCTTGTCAAATCTTGCATATGCATCGCATACCGCATCCCGCATATCATATCATATCATGTTCATGTGTTGGTTGTTTACTATGTTGTGTGTTTCTTTCCAGTGTTTGCTTCTTCGGGTTGGTTCCGGTAATGTCGTGTTTGTGAGGACCCGTTCGTCTATGTCTGTTTGTCTTCTTCATGGACTCGTTCTTCTTCCTTGCGGGATTTCAGGCAAGATGATCATACCCTCGAAATCACTACTATCTTTGCTATGCTAGATTGCTCCGCTCTTTTGCTATGCCAATGCTACGATGCCTACCACTTGCTTTCAAGCCTCCCAAATTGCCATGTCAAACCTCTAACCCACCATGTCCTAGCAAACCGTTGATTGGCTATGTTACCGCTTTGCTCAGCCCCTCTTATAGCGTTGCTAGCCGCAGGTGAAGATTGGAGACCGTTCCTTGTTGGAACATTATTTACTTGTTGGGATATCATTATATTGCCATGTTATCTTAATGCATCTATATACTTGGTAAAGGTGGAAGGCTCGGCCTCTCGCCTAGTGTTTTGTTCCACTCTTCCCGCCCTAGTTTCCGTCATATCGGTGTTATGTTCCCGGATTTTGCGTTCCTTACGCGGTTGGGTTATAATGGGAACCCCTTGGCAGTCCGCCTTGAATAAAACTCCTCCAACAATGCCCAACCTTGGTTTTACCATTTGCCACCTAGCCTTTTCCCTTGGGTTTCGCGGACTCAAGGGTCATCTTATTTTAAACCCCCCCGGGCCAGTGCTCCTCTGAGCGTTGGTCCAACCTAGAGCACCATGCGGGGCCGTCCCTTGGCAACTTGGGTTACGTTGGCTCCCGTACGCTTAGCTTATCCGGTGTGCCCTGAGAACAAGATATGTGCAGCTCCTATCGGGATTTGTCGGCACAGCGGGTGGTGTTGCTGGACTTGTTTTACCATTGTCGGAGTTGTCTTGAAGAACCGGGATACCGAGTCTGATCGGAACGTCTCGGGAGGAGGTCTATTCCTTCGTCGACCGTGAGAGCTTGTCATGGGCTAAGTTGGGACTCCCCTGCAAGGATTTGAACTTTTGAAAGCCGTGCCCGCGGTTATGGGCAGATGGGAATTTGTTAATGTCCGGTTGTAGATAACTTGAACCTTAACTTAATTAAAATGAATCAACTGAGTGTGTTACCGTGATGGCCTCTTCTCGGCGGAGTCCGGGAAGTGGACACGGTGTTGGAGTAATGCTTGCGCAGGTTGCTCTCTAGTTTCTCGCTCGCGCTTTGCCTTCTCTTCTCGCTCTCTTTTGCGAACAGGATAGTCACCATATATGCTAGTCGCTTGCTGCAGCTCCACATATTTACCTTGCCTTACCTATAAGCTTAAATAGTCTTGATCACGAGGGTGCGAGATTGCTGAGTCCCTGTGGCTCACAGATTACCATTACACCAGATGTAGGGCCTGACGATTCCGCTCCAGGTGACGCGCTCGAGCTCAAGTGGGAGTTCGACGAGGACTCTCAACGATACTATGTTTCTTTTCCTGATGATCAGTAGTGGTGCCCAGTTGGGGGTGATCGGGACCGTGTCGCATGTTGGGTTATCTTTTATTTTGGCGCCGTAGTCGGGCCATGAGTGTTTGGTTGATGTAATGCTTTATTCATGTATTGTGTGAAGTGGTGATTGTAAATCAACTATGTATCTTTCCCTTATGTATTACATGGGTTGTGTGAATATTACCTCACTTGTGACATTGCTTTCAATGCGGTTATGCCTCTAAGTCGTGCTTCAACACATGGGAGATGTAGCCGCATCGAGGGCGTAACACCTCTCTAGTATCGCGCAACTTTCGCCGGTACCATAAACCCACCATTTACCTTTCTCAAAACAGCCACCATACCTACCTATTATGGCATTTCCTATAGCGACCAGAACTCAAACAGTCTGATCTCTGTGCATCAGTGTCGTCCCTGGATCGGTAATGCTAACACGCACAGTACTTGAGGATTTATAATAGATTAGCAATCACACACTTATTACATCGAATGTCTCAAAAGAGAACTTTTTACAATAAATATGGCTTAAGGCATCTAATATGATAACATGGAAGGCTTGGAAGATAAAGTGAGTCCATCAACTCCAACGGCATCACTGAGTGAAAGACCACGACCTAAGGCTCCTTACTGTTCATCTGAAAAGTCTGCAACATGATACATTGCAGCCCGAAATGGGTCAGCACATGGAATATGCTGGCAATGTAACACAAGAGAGTAATGAACAGAATAATGCTATCACTACATGCATATATGGCTGGTGGAGGCTGTATGGTTAATATGTTTTGCGGAAAGCCAATTTTTCCCTACAACAAAGGAATAAATTTTATTTAACTATCATGGTGGTTGTTAAACATTGAGAAGGTTCACCCAACTCAATCCCAATTAAGCATCATCATTAAACCCAATGAAATTATATTAAGAGTGATGAGATCCACATGATAATCCAAGAACTAGATACTCAAGATGTCCATAACCGGGGACACGGCTAACCATGATTAGTTTGTACACTCTGCAGAGGTTTGCACACTTTTCCCCACAAGACTCGATCTCCTCCGTTGAATTTCTCGCACTGCATGATGTTTGAGAAATGGACGACCGAGACACAGTCTTTCCGAAGAGGTCCCCTTAACCGATAGATAGGCATGTACACATATAATCCCCTACATCTGCTAGCCCATCATGGAAAGGTTTCCCACAACTTACACAACTATGCCGGAGCCCATAATGGCATGTGGCTACACAAGGAAGTTTCTAGCATGAATAATCTTGTGATCCCTTTGAGCCTGGGTGGCACTCCATAGGAGAATCACACGGTACCCCGGGATTTCCAAAAATACAGGCAACACTAGGTTCCCCAGGTGCCTCAATCCACCCAGATGTGTATTAAAGTTGCCACCTTAAGTTAACCATTAATTAACAATACTCACATCTGTCATGAATACACTCAAACCCAAACCACGTCTACGAGCATAGCATAGCAATATAAGCAACGTAGAAGTAACTCCCAAAGGTTTGATAATAAACAGGTGAATAGGTACTACCTCATCTACTTCCCAAAACCCACATATTAATCAGATCCTAATCATGCAATTGTTTGAGGATTGATCTAATGCAATAAAACTGGGTAGTAAAGAGGTATGATCAAAGTGTTACTTGCCTTGTTGATGATCCGTGAAACCTAGAGACTCGTAGTAGCACGCTTCGCATTCCGGGTACTCTATCGCAATCAAACAAGCATACAATAAGCAATCAAGCAAAAATGCACGGGTAAAACTCAAATAAGAAGATCTAACCAGAAAGTTCAACTTAAGAAGAGGGCTAAAGTCAAATTTTACAGTAGCAAAAACTTGTTTAAGTTGATTAAACAGAAAGAGGGCTTCGAGACGAAACTCTAGGCGCTTGAATCGCCTGATTCCGATAAACGAGCGAAAAGTTAAACTAAAACGAAAATCGGATCAGAAATCACGATCGAAAATAATCGCGAAAAAATCCGAGAAAAAGAAAAACTGAAAAACAGGCTAACAAACAAATGTTCGCTGTCTGTGGCTAACGGGCGAAAACCGTTCGTTAAAATGAACGTACGGACGAACGTCCGCTATATAACTAAACCGGATAAATAAAAATAAAACCGATCTAAATAATACTAAAAAACGCATCTAGGTTTTTACTGAAAAACTGAATCGGTCAAAGGAAACCGGCAGCGGCGGCGAACTCCGGCTCTGGCGGCAGGTGGCGAGGCGGTGCCGCGGCTCTCGCGGGTCAGCGACGGGGCGGCGCGGCGGGCTGGCGCGGCTAGGGTTTCGGCGGGGCGGGCTGGTGGGCTGTGGGGCTGCGGCCTCGGCGGCTTATAAAGCCCCCCCAGGGGGGCAGAATCCACGGGCGGGTAAGGCCCAAAGTCGGTTTCCTCTTCTTTTTTTAAAAAAATTCCGCACAAAAAAACGAATAAAAGAAATACTAAACGGACTCCAAAAATCCTGAAATAAATTTTCCTCGTCCTGTAAAAATCTACCGGACAAGGTGAACTTTTATTTGGGCCTCTAATGCAATTTTGAAAAATGCATATTTTTCCTAATTCAAATAAAATAACGATAAAAATACGAATAAAACTCTTATTTGATTTTAACATTAAATCTCCAATATTTCTTTATTTTGAGGATGTTATTTTATCCCCTCTCTTTTATGTTTATAAAAGAAATATCAAAGAGAAAATAATTAAAATCAAATGATCCTCTTTTCGAAATTCGAGAAAACTCAAATATGAAAATAACGAAATCCCCCAACTCTCTCTGTGGGTCCTTGTGTTGCGTAGAATTTCTAGGATCAAGCCAAAATGCAATAAAATATGATATGCAAAGATGAACTAATGTATAACATTCCAAATTGAAAATTTGGGATGTTACAAACCTACCATGTGACGCCCCGAGACCGTTGCGCCAGGTGTCTTCCAGTTATTCGATGTCTTTGCCATGTCATTTTCTTGCGTGTTGCATCTTGCCATCTCATCATGTGCATTGCATCATCATGTTTTCAAAACTTGCATCCGCCCCGGTTCCCTAGTTCTTTCTGTTGTCCGTTCTGAGCCCAACCACTCTCGCACGCGCCCGCGGCATGTCCGAAATATTATTTTATAAGTGGCCGGAAAATGTTCTCGGAAAGGGTTGAACGTTGGCATGCGATGTTGTTATGTTGTCAGTAGGCCGCCCGCCAAGTTTCATCGCATTCGGAGTTCGTTTGATGCCCCATCGAATAACTATAGCGGCAGTATAGCCGGTCATACGTCGGACGTTTCCGGTATCCGGAAACATGTGCACAGTCCACTACATACCGCCAGGCCCAACCTAACCTCTCTCCTCAGCCCGAGGCCCTCCTCGCGCGCGCGTCCGAAAGCTGTCCCGGACCCGACCCGGGCAGTCGTCACCGTTGGATTCGGATCATCCCCAAACATCTACAAAACATCTCCTTTTTCCTATTTGGACTTCCTAACTATTTATTTCTCGATTGTCCGATTACGATCGGAGGGATCCGATAGCCCCTAACTTAATCCACCTGCTATATATAGCCTAACCCTAGACCACTAGCCTATCCCGTCTATTCCATCCATCCCGCCGCCACCTCCTGGTACCATCGGGATCTCACCCATCTAATCTCCTCATTTTCACCAACCAGCCAATCCAGAGCATAGCCCCTCCTTACCTTGATCTGGATCGAGGAGCCCGAGCCCCTGCAGCCGCCCGAGGCCTCCACAGCTTGCCCCTCCTGTCTCCTCGCCGCTCCGGCCGGACCTCGCCGGACTCCTCGCGCAGCAGTACCACACCAAGCCTCGCATCGCAACCTCCTTCTCGTCGTGCCCGTGCACGAGCAGACGAACCCGAAGTCCCTCCTCTCGATCCATGGTGCCTCTGCCTCGAGCCACTCAAGAGATCGCCCACACCCGAAACCAGGCCACCGTCCCGTGCCTGAGAGCCCATGCCTGAGGGGCTCCCTCGTCCGCCAGACCGCCTTCCCTGCCTTCCTCTCTCTTCGTCGCTCCCTCTCCGTCTCTCTGCTCTCTCATGGTCTCTCTCTCTCTATGCCCTTCGCAGGTCGACGCCGTCGGCCTTCTCCGCCCCGGATCCGGTTGCCCTTGTCGTCCCGTGCTCGGATCTACAACCTCCAGTCACCTCCTTGCTGGTCCGCGCCCCCGGGACCCGTCGTTGGACACTGCCATGCCGTGCGCCGCCTCCTTTGTTTTCTGTGCTCATTCGAGCGGGGAGGACGAGCGGTAGTGCATATGGGCCGCCCCTTTTGCATTGCCTTAAGGCCCAGCGCCAGGGCGTTCTCCAGCTAGGCCTCGCAGGCCAATGTGAGCCCCCACAGCCCCCCTCTCTGTTATGCCAGTAGGGCCAGCAGTGCATTCAGATTCCGCTCGTATAACGTTTTTTTCTCTGGACGAATTTAATCATTTTCCAGGAGATTACAGTTTTACAGAAAATCCCTCTAACTTCATGCATTTAATAACTTCACAACCGTGCATCGGATGTAAATAATTTATATATGTAAAATGACTAGAATTTCATCTAGTTTCATAATATCCAACTTTCATGCATGTTTAAAATGTTTAAAATGATGTTTGCATATATTTTCCCTTATAGCTATGTAAAATGATTTATTTCATAACTAATTAACCGTAGCTTGGATTTAAATAATCTTTATATGTAAATGGGGTAGAAAATTGCCTAGTTTAACATGGTGGCATTTCTTTGCATGTTTAACAACTCTAAAATATGCTTTAGGGCAAAACATTACCAAATCTGATATATGCTCATGAGGATTTACCGGAATTGTGGTTTGTTATTTCCGGCCTCATTTAAACTTGACTAGATAGTTAGTTTATGTATGCTTCACATCTTGCCATGCTAACCAGCATTTAATATTGTTGAGTACATAAACAGGAGAGAACTAAATAAGTCATGTGGTGTTCCGTCAATATGCAACTCGTTGCATATTGAGCTCCACTTAACTTGTAGTTTTGTTTGTGCACTTTGCCATGCCCTGCCTAATTAAACCGGACATGCATCATACTTGGTTGCGCATCATGCCATGTTTATGTGATGGTTGTTTACTATGTTGTTTTCTTCTTTCCGGTGTTGCTTCTTCGGGTTAGTTCCGATAACATCGTGTTTGTGAGGATTCGTTTGACTTCGTCCGTTTGTCTTCTTCATGGACTCATTCTTCTTCCTTGCGGGATCTCAGGTAAGATGACCATACCCTCGAAATCACTTCTATCTTTGCTTGCTAGTTGCTCTCTCTATTGCTATGCTGCGATACCTACCACTTGCTATATCATGCCTCCCATTTTGCCATGTCAGCCTCTAACCAACATTTCCTAGCAAACCGTTGTTTGGCTATGTTACCGCTTTGCTCAGCCCCTCTTCTAGCGTTGCTAGTTGCAGGTGAAGATGAAGTTTGTTCCATGTTGGAACATGGATATGTTGGGATATCACAATATCTTTTATGTTAATTAATGCATCTATATACTTGGTAAAGGGTGGTAGGCTCGTCCTTATGCCTGGTGTTTTGTTCCACTCTTGCCGCCCTAGTTTCCGTCATACCGGTGTTATGTTCCTTGATTTTGCGTTCCTTACACGGTTGGGTGTTATGGGGACCCCTTGACATTTCGCTTTGAATAAAACTCCTCCAGCAAGGCCCAACCTTGGTTTTACCATTTGCCTCACCACCACCTACTTTTCCCTTGGGAGTCGCGCTCTCGAGGGTCATCTTTATTTTAAGCCCCCCGGTCCAGTGCTTGTCTAAGTGTTGGTCCGAACTAGAGTCCTTTGCAGCGCCACCTCAGGGAAACTTGAGGGTTGGTTTTAGTTGTACGGAGTGCTCATCTGGTGTTGCCCTGAGAACGACATATGTGCAGCTCCTATCGAGATGTCCGCGCATCGGGCGGTCTTGCTGGTCTTGTTTTACCATTGTCGAAATGTCTTGTAACCGGGATTCCGAGTCTGATCGGGTCTTCCTGGGAGAAGGAATATCCTTCGTTGACCGTGAGAGCTTGTGATGGGCTAAGTTGGAACACCCCTGCAGGGTTTTTGTACTTTCGAAAGCCCTGCCCGCGATTATGGGCAGATGGGAATTTGTTAATGTCCGGTTGTAGAAAACTTGAAACTTAACTTAATTAAAATGCATCAACCACGTGTGTAGTCGTGATGGTCTCTTCTCGACGGAGTCCGAGAAGTGAACATGGTTCTTGTGTTATGCTTGAACATAAGTAGCTTCCAGGATCACTTCTAGTTCACGACCGTTCTTTGGTTCTCTTATCACTCTCATTTGCGTAAGTTAGCCACCATATATGCTAGTGCTTGCTGCAGCTCCACCTCACTACCTTTTCCTACCCATAAGCTTAAATACTCTTGATCGCGAGGGTGTGAGATTGCTGAGTCCCTGTGACTCATAGATCACTTCCAAAACAGTTGTAGGTGCCGATGATACCAGTGCAGATGACACAATTGAGCTCGAGTGGGAGCTCGATGAAGATCGTGTTCATTGTATTGTTTTCCGTTTCCAGTTGATCAGTAGTGGAGCCCAATCGGGACGATAGGGGATCTAGCATTAGGGGTTGTCTTTCTTTATTTGGTTCCGTAGTCGGTCCTTGATTGTATTCTGGATGATGTAATGATATATTTATGTATTGTGTGAAGTGGCGATTGTAAGCCAACTCTTTATCCCTTTCTTATTCGGTACATGGGATGTGTAAAGATTACCCCTCTTGCGACATGCCTATAATGCGGTTATGCCTCTAAGTCGTGCTCCGACACGTGGGAGATATAGCCGCATCGTGGGTGTTACAAGATGGTAATCAGAGCCTTCCCTGACTTAGGAGCCCCCTACTTGATCGAATCGCTGACGTTGTTGAGTCTAGAACAAAATGTTTTGAGTCTTAGGATAATATATATCGGAGAGTAGGATTCTTTTTAATCCTCAGTCCCTTCGTCGCTCTGGTGAGGCCTCCTGACGTAGAGTTTTGACTCTTCTCTCCTCAAATTTCACTAAAAAAATTTAGGATCACGCGGGTATCTTAGAATCGGTCCGATGGTTTTTGACGAGAACATTGTTCTTGGTGCCTCCTGACATTTAGGGGTTGTGGCAGTGTCCCGGGGAGTTGAGCTCCGAGGTGTTGTCATCACAATTTTATCGTTGCAGTTCTGGAATACCTGAGTTTCGCCGACATCGAACTCTGATATGCAGCTGTTGGTGAGATAACCTTGACACCACCCAGTACTGGGGCGGGAGTTCGGGAGTATTGCCATAACTCGTATAACAGATGCTTTTCGAAGGTTGAGGTAAATGATTTCCGAAGGTTTCTTGGTTATGTGTTGAAGGATGGATATAGCTGGATGTAGGATTGCTAGTTTTGGGTGAGATATTATGCTTCCCCTGTATCCCCAACACCTGATTGCATAACCAGAAAGTTTCGGGAGTTTATAAGTGGGAATTCAAGTAGCTCCTAGGATATCTTTCCGACAGATGCATGATATGAGATTGGGGTTTGACGTCTAGTGGTCCACCTATCCACGGTTGGTTTTACAGTGGTCTCGTTGTGTCTTAAAGAGTCCTTGGCTATGCTGACTCGGGGACGCTTCGTATGTCATGTGCACTGCCTTGTACATGATGGTGCTGTACGATCGAGCCCGTGTGGGCCCCACTATCGGTGTTCTGGGAACGGGGGTCCCTAGACTTGCCTGCCTGCGGCCTGCGGCGTGGCTCAAAGGGGGGCCCAGTACGGCCCATCTTCACCAGCACAAACCCAAGACCCTCGCGAGGGGCCAAGCCTTGCGGGGCGGACGACACGGAGCTTCCTCAGGCACGGCCTCGTCCGGCTGGCTCGCGAGGAGGTGGAGAGATCAAGGCGGGGTACCTCGCGAGGTGCCCGTGACGCAAGCCATGATGACTCAGGGCGCCAGGCGGGTGCCAGCCCGCGCAGCGTCCTCCTTTCCTCTTTGGTGCAAAGGGGGCAAGCGAAGCCGCGGAGTACCGAGGCATCAGGAAAAGGTTGCCGTTTTGGTGCAACGAGACCAAGACCAGGAGGACTACGACACGGAGGTCACCGTGGAGCCCAAGACGGCGTCATCACCAGAGCTTTGCGCAGGCGAAGACTACTTTTGTCAGGATAGTTGATACTTGTTGTCCCCCTTCAAATTAGCCCGCCATTGTTGGCTCCCTTTCCGCTCAATATTTGGGGAGAGGACCAGGGCCACTATAAATAGGACCAGCCACCCGCATAGCAAAGGCGGGTTCGGCTCAGTCTCCTCCAAGGGCTCGACAAGTAGAGAGGTGGTAAAGAGAGAGAGAGAGAGAGAGAGAGAGAGAGAGAGAGAGATAGAGAAAGGTGGCTGAACTCCTCCCAGCAGTTCATCACCCCAGCCAAGAACAGACCCTCGCAAGGCTATTCTTCCTTGTACTGTCCACTATCATTAGCCCAAGAGGCAATCCACGACACCACACACTGGAGTAGGGTATTACACCACAACGGTGGCCCGAACCAGTATAAACCCTGTGTCCCTCATGTTGTTCTTTTCGTAGCTTTGATCCTAGCGTGGCGGAGGGGTGCAGGGAGGTAGGAGGTGAAATCTCCGCGCGCACCCCAGTGTTCGAACCTCAAGGGTCTACCGGAACCCGAAATCCAACATTTGGCGCGCCAGGTAGGGGTGCGCCGGAATTCGTCTTCCACCGCTCCATGCCCCGTCGCGTCGCCATCACCATGCCCGGCGACCAGGAGGGCAACCCAGACCCATGGGCTGCATGGCCCGCCCGCGCAGAACCGCTCAGCGACCCCGTGCCCCAGGCAGCTCGCGGTCCGCAGGGCGCTGCGGGCCGCGGGTGACACGGACGGGCTTCGACTACTCTTATACCGCGACAGGCGCGGTCGGCAGCTAGGGCCTCCAATCACGCTGCGACCACGACACCGTACACCCACCGGGAGCAGGCGAATTCAAGAGCCGCACTCACGGTGGCTCGAGAGCTGCTGCAGTGCAGACTGCTGGAGGGCGGCCACGACGTGCTGCTGGAGCGAGTGGCAGAGCTCCTGGGCTTCGCCGCCTCGGGGGCTCACCCCTTCTCCACCCAGCTCCCATCTCAAGCCCAGGGCGACCCACGCGGGGGCCCCGCGCGCGCCCGCGGGCTCCAGGGCTACTCCGAAGCCAGCGAGGCTGTCAGCGCTGGACCGGCGGCGGCGCTGCCCCCGCCCCCGGTCCGTGAAGAAGAAGGGCTCAACGCGACCTGTGGCCCCAGCGGGCGGCCGCGCTGCCACCCCGTGGTGGGCGCGTCAGGCAGGACCGCGTGGCATGCGGGGTATTACGGCGAGGCATTCGGGATGACGGCGCCGGAGGAGTACATGCCCCTCATGATGGACCAAGGACACCCTCACGAGAACGGACAAAGCTCGCTCCTCAGCCCAGGCTGGGGGGACGAGGCACTAGAAGCTGAGCCTTTCCAGGAGCCTCGGGACAGTCCCACTGGCCACGCTGGAGGCAGCGACTATCGGGTACCGATAATTCTTTAGGAGCAGGTATACGCTAACCATGGATCGCAGGAGAGAGGCAGGGATCCGACATCGCCACCGTGGCGTTTGGAGCAAGGCGTTCTCAGGAGGTAGGCCCTCTGCTGGGGAGGTGCCCCAGGGCCTGCCCCCGACGGAGGACCCGTGGTCGTCGGGGGAACCGCTAGCGACCGCTCTACCCCATCGGGCGGCATCCTGGTTTCCGGTCGTTGCTGATGGCACTAGAGTGTGGCGCAAGGCGGGGCCCTCATCTGGCGATATGAAGCAAGGCCAGTACCTGTGAAGAAGGCCCAGTGCCTGTGAAGCTCGCCGCCCCGTGACACTCTCACGTAATAATGAGAGGGGCTATACACGCCCCGGAGTCTCAGGGGTGCCGGCCTCAGGCCCTGGGGCTCCCTCCCATGCCCAGTGGCAGCACTTAGCTCCGCGCTGGTGAGAAGACGTCCAAGACTAGACTAGGTGCCAGACGCGGCCTTTTGTTTGCTTTTGTTGCTCTTCCCTTTGGCTGCTTCTTTCCCCCGTTGGGTTCTAGTTGGATTCCAATTTGAGATTTGCGTGTGTTCGGGGAAGGGGTGCTTAGTCTCGTTCGAGCAATTTCTCGCGTTTCGGTTACCGCTTCGCCTCAGCTGCCTCCCCTCGTGAGCCCCTTGCGAGCCGGGTCAGGCCTAGCTCGCGCGCAGTCCAGACTGCCGCCGCCGCGTCCTCTCAGGAGGGCGTCTTACTGTAGGTCCGACGGATTTAATCAGGAAACACTCCCGGCTCCGCAGCCTCCTGCGAGCTGCCCCAGGGCCAGCATGGGACAAAGGTAAATTAGCCGACCAGCGCGTCGCTTAAGCCAACAACTTGGCGCGGGCGCATGGACAATGTAGCTTCTACTGATACGATAAGCACAAGTTTTACATGAGGGGCTCCCCCTCCAAAATGCTCTCACAGCTATCAGGCCAAAACCTGAGTCCTATTCATACAGGGTAAGCAGGAACAATGCGCAATCAGTCGGATGAATCTCCCAATGCATCCTCAGGAGCGCCATCGGGGCCGTTGCTGGCGTCACTGAACTCGCCCCCGCTGCCCGCGTTGCCACCAGCGGCGTCAGGGCCGCCCGTCACGCCGCCCTCGTCGGCCGCCACAATCGCGTCGTCGTTGTCCGAGGCGAAGGCCCTGATAAGAGCCTCCACATGGTCTTCCACCCAGTGCGCCAGCTCACTTCGGACGGCCTGGGGGACTGGGGCGATGGTGGCGTCGAAATCAAAGTGGGGATCCATGCTCCGGAGATGGCTGAAGACACGAGAAAAGGCGCGGCTCCTCTCCTCCACCAACCTGTCAGCCCTGATCGACTGCGCCTCCAGCTGCGTCACCACATCAATAAAGAATTGAAGGTTGCCCGCGTAGTTAACTGCGTGCGGCTTGCCAACGGTCTCCTCACAGATGTTGCCCAAGGCCGCCTTGGCCCTCTCCCGGAGCGTGGTCAGCATGGGGCCGTGCTCATGCTCCAGGAGCTGCCGCTGACGTATCTCATCCGCGTTCTGGCGCGCGACGGCCTCAGCCTCCTCCACCCGCTGGCGAAGAAGGAGCACCTCAGCCTGGGAGGTGGTTAGCCCACCTTGCGCCACCTCAAGGGCGGCCCGAGAAGCATCGGCCCGCCGCATCACCTCCTCCAGCTTGGCCCTCAGGGCAGCAGTCCTGCCTTCGACTTCGGCCCGGATCAACCCCAGCTTCTCCTCGAACTCGTGCTCGAGGTTCAAACGCGCCATCGCCACCCGATGTCCGACCTCCTCCAGAACACGGGCTTCCTGTGTAGCGACATCGTCCTCCGCCTGCGTCACCAAGCGCTCCCTCGTCTCCAGACGCTCGTACTCGCGGGTATGTTCGGCGGCTTCCAGCGTCAGCGCCTCCTCACGCTTCTGGAGCTCCGCCGAGTCGCCGGAGGCCACCCTCATCGACGCGAGGGCTGCCTCGCGCAGATCCACCTGCTCCTCCAGCGAGTGGCACCAGGCCAGGAGCTCCCGAGCCCACTCCTCTGCGGCCGTTCGCCGCCTGTCAGCGTCCCGAGCTTCCTCAGCAGCCCGAGATCGGGCTTCCCGAGAGGCCACCAACGACGCCTTGGCCTCTGCTTCGTCAAGGTCGCGCTGATGGCACGCAAGGGCGATGGCGCCCTCCAGCTCGCGCCTCTCTGCAGCTAGGCACAGGCCCTCGGCCTCAAGGCGCGCGTCTTCATCAGCAAGCTCCTCACCAAGCAGGCTCACTTCGTCAGTCGCCCTTCGAAGGAATCCTTGGCGGAGAGCGCGACGCTCCCGAGCGCGCTCAAGCACGTCTTTCACACCATCATCTGCCCCAAGCAAGCGCCGGGGGCTGCAGGTCAGCGCTCCCCCTCCGGGCTGGGGGCTGGGGGCTGGCGCCCTCGCGACGGCCGGGCACGCCGCGTCAGAAGCCCGGCCTGGGGCCAGCCCGACCTCAGGAGAAGAGAGCAGGAAGCGCCTCAGCCAATCGCAGTCCACGACTAGGCGAGAAGCCCATGGCAGGTTGGCTATGCCACGAGAAGGCTCGCGAAGGAGGATCGCGAGGTGCGCGGGGCCATGATACGCCTCGGGATGGTCCGCCTCCTCGATCGCCCTCACCACAAGGGCTCCGCTACTCGAGGCGCTCGAGGACGGTGGAGGGGGAAAAGCCAAAGGGGACGGCCCCTCAGCCGTCTCAGCAAGCTCGGCTGGAAGGGGCCTGCGGAGCAAGCGTCAGTAAGAGCAACGGAAGGATCAGGAGCAGGGAAAGGAGAAGGCTTACTCATCAGTGGCGAAGTACTTTCTGCGCTTCAGCAGGCGACAAGGGTAACCGTCGCCCAGGGCCTCCCTTCTCTTCCTGAGAGCCCCAAAGTCCACGCGGAAGCGGCCTAAGAGTCGGGCGCAGGGACCGACCTGCGACGAGGATGGAGCGTCAAGACGATCAGCGTCAGGGGCGCCTGCCTGATGTGCGCCGTCAATCGCCTCCCCGAGAGAAGCAACTGGAGCCTCTGGGGCCCCAGTCGTGGGCGCAGAGGGCAGCTGTTTGTCACCCTCAGCCTCAGTGGTACGAGCCCCGATAACTGCTTCCTCGTGAGACTCGCCCGATGCCCTCACCACGCCGGGAGCCCCCTCGACCTCTGGCGCCTCGTACCTCCCTGCTTCGCCACTCGAGGGCGGGATGCCTTGGCCGACTGGAAGGGCGGTCACCACCACCGGATTCTCACGAGACCCCTGAAGGCCGGCAGGGCGCAACCCCCACTCATCAAAGGCAGGCATCTACCTCACAAAGTTGACCCTGCTCTGGCAGAGGTACATCAAGGCCCCTCCCTGCCGGACGCTGCCAGGGTTGGGGTCCCCAGCTAGGGTCAAGAGCGCCGTCTTCAGCACCTCAGGAGCCAGGTCCTCTTCCTGGAGCCTCATACTATCCTCGCGCCCATGGAAGGCCCACATCCGGCGAGAGTGGCGTTGAAGAGGAGCAACGCGGCATAGCAGGAACTCCTTCACCACCTTGGGCACTGTCACGCCATGCGACCTTAAGAGCGCGAAGCGGCGCCAGACGAAGACGAGCCGGGGGCTCTCAAGCGCCACCTGGCCCCAGCCCAAATTGGGGACAGCAGGCAAGGCCGGCTCCGTTAGCAGGGGGCTGGGCACCCCCGCATCCACATACAGCCACCGCTCGCGGAACCCAACCGCGGGCAAGGGGAGCTTGAAGTCAATCCCAGAGGCGGCAGTCTCTGGCGTGGCAACGAAGCTTTCACACGCCCAGCATTGGGTAGGGTCGACAAGATGCAGCGAGAAGAAGTGACGCAGCAAGGCAACCGAAGGAGGGATGCCCACCATGGCTTCGCAGATGAAGGCGAAGACCGAAAGGAGGGTGATGGATTCAGGACTCAGATACAGCATGTGGATCTGATAGTGGGAGAGCACGGCATTGAAGAAATCAGAAAAAGGGGGAACCAGACCTGCCCACAGGGCGTCGGCGAAATATGGGACCTCGGTAACTATCCTGCCGATGGAGAAGTGGGACGCGGGCCAGGCCGTCATTCTCCCGCATTCATTGAAGATGGTGGCCAGAGCCAAGCTGACCTTACCCAAACCCTCGGCGGGGCCGCCAACGGCGGCAGGCGAGGCGGAGACGCGGGATTCTTCCCTCTTCCCTTCTTCGTCAGGGCAATGGCGATAGCAAAGGGGGGGGGAATGATTCGAGACTGAATTGAAAACAGAAACCAGGGTTGGAGCGGAGGAAGGATAGGAAGCGCTCGGGCGATGAAAGGGGAACGACTGTGTGCGGCTACGGGTCCGCCTAGCAAGGCGCAAGATAAGGAGGGCGTGGGGGAACAGTGCCGCCCACATCCAATAAACTGCCACGCGGCGCCCAAGGCCGCAGGCTGTTATGGCCCGCGGCGCTTCGCTCTTGCCCTTCCGCCTCCCTGCACGGCCAAGTCCGGGCGCGCCTTGGGCCCGGGGGCTACTGTCGGCGTTCTGGGAACGGGGGTCCCCAGATTTGCCTGCCTGCGGCCTGTGGCGTGGCTCAAAGGGGGGCCCAGTATGGCCCATCTTCACCAGCACAAACCCAAGACCCTCGCGAGGGGCCAAGCCTCGCGGGGTGGACGACACGGAGCTTCCTCAGGCATGGCCTCGTCAGGCTAGAACACGAGGAGGCGGAGAGATCAAGGCGGGGTACCTCGCGAGGTGCCCGTGACGCAAGCCATGACGACTCAGGGCGCCAGGTGGGTGCCAGCCCGCGCAGCATCCTCCTTTCCTCTTTGGTGCAAAGGGGACAAGCGCAGCCGCGGAGTACCGACGCATCAGGCAAAGGTTGCCGTTTCGGTGCAACGAGACCAAGACCAGGAGGACTACGAGACGGAGGTCACCGTGGAGCCCAAGACGGCGTCATCACCAGAGCTTTGCGCAGGCGAAGACTACTTTTGTCAGGATAGTTGATACTTGCTGTCCCCCTTCAAATTAGCCCGCCATTGTTGGCTCCCTTCCCGCTCAATATTTGGGGAGAGGACCAGGGCCACTATAAATAGGACCAGCCACCCGCGTAGCAAAGGGGGGTTCGGCTCAGTCTCCTCCAAGGGCTCGACAAGTAGAGAGGTGGTAAAGAGAGAGAGAGATAGAGAGAGATAGAGAAAGGTGGCTGAACTCCTCGCAGCAGTTCATTGCCCCAGCCAAGAACAGACCCTCGCAAGGCTGTTCTTCCTTGTACTGTCCACTATCATCAGCCCAAGAGGCAATCCACCACACCACACACTGGAGTAGGGTATTACACCACAACGGTGGCCCGAACCAGTATAAACCCTGTGTTCCTCGTGTTGTTCTTTTCGTAGCTTTGATCCTAGCATGGCGGAGGGGTGCAGGGAGGTAGGAGGCGAAATCTCCGCGCGCACCCCAGTGTTCGAACGTCAAGGGTCTGCCGGAACCCGAAATCCGACACCCACCATGAAAACTTCGGACGAAATCTCTATCATATGTTTGTTCCGCCTTATTTTGCAAGACAATCCTTTGTTTTGTTTTGAGTTGTGGTATTCGAGTTGCTTCAATGTCAAGTGTTGATTCCATACCTTCCTTAAGCGGTGTCCTCATTGTCATGCCAATTCTTTTCCAACTGGTGTGCTTCTCTTCAAGTGGATCCGATCTTTTTCAACATCCGCAAGATCACCTCTCAGTTTCCCAACGGTGTTCATTTCATCCGTTCCCAAGTTGCCTTTGTTTTTTCCCCCCCCCCCCCCCCTTTTTCCTTCAAGGAATCAGATGTCTTAATCAAGTATCCTTTTATTGATGGGAAGTCTCTCCATTCGTTCAAGCTCTTTCGAGCATGTTATCTCATTCAAGCTATTTAATTGAACCGGTGCAATCTCTCTTCAAAACCATTTCAACGGTGTATCTTTTGAGTGGGCCCTAACCCACAGTTCTTTCCCAGGATCTTACCCGACTCTTCTATTTTCTTGGAGCTATTCTCAAATTCATTTCAAAGGTTGATGTAAGGATGAGTTATCATCAGTCAAATGTCTTTCTCCAAGACCTTTCAAATTCCTTTCATTGTTGATTCAAACTTTATATTCTGCATTATTCCGGAGTATCTCAACAATTCATGGTGTTGTTTCTCATCGTCATTCTCAATATTTGAAGACCGAAGAAGAGTTTTTCCTCCATATCTTATCCATTCTTTCAGAGATGCGTAGTTCAAGCTTGACGCCATCCTCTCATAGTTTTTTGATTTTGAGAATTCTTTTCACCCATCCGGAGCATTTCATGAGTTGTTTCCATTTCTTTCCTCCGAAGGCCATCTTTTCAAATATTATTCGTTCTAGCTTTCAGCTCTCGTTATACAAATCTTACCGGTGCATTGTTCAAATATCCTATAATCAGTTCAGGATCTCGTCGTTGTCATGTATCTAAATGCTAGCAAGTATCTTCATTCATTTTCCAATTCTTCCCGATGAATTGTGCCTTTGCTACTTTCATTTTCAATCCTTATGGTGGTTTGTTCAAGATTCTTCTTCCTTCATTTTCATATCAATTCATTCGTTGTTTTCAAATCCTACCGGTGGTCCGTTGAAGACCTTCCCAAGTTTGCGCCATATCTATATTAATCCGTTCTACGAGAATAAGTAGTATGCCAAATCCGTTTGCTCTTCATCAATTTAATTGGTGAAGGATACGCATAACGTAATTCTTATTATTGTTTCATCCAAGTGATCTAGTTTCTTCTTTCCGGAGTGGTTCATCATATCACATTATCGGTCCGAGATGCTTTATCTTTTCTTTCCGGAGTTCCAAGTTTTTCTCGGTTATATCATTTCAAAGCTCCATCTAATCATTGGAAGGCTTCAAGTCTTATTCTTTTCATCCTTCACTTCCTTTTGATCATTCTTTTATTATGGGAGTTCTTCATGAAGGCTCAACATGATGGTTTGCAAGGATACTTTTCATTCTTCAATTGTTCTTCAAGATTTCTCTCGGAGCTAAGATCCGCCAAGATATACTCTAAAATAAACATGATGCCCAACACATGTTTTGTTTGAGGAGTTCAAGCCTTCTTCATCTTGCATTCCGAAGTGCAATTCTTTCTACCGTATCATTTGAGGTGGTGCTATGTCATTCGTCATAACTTGAGTTCATGTTTCATGATTCACATGTTGTCAAGAATGGGGTATCTTAAACCCATCAATCTCTTCATTGTAGTTATCTTGGGTTATATTTCACCTAAAACCTTCCCTAAGGAATGTTGCTATTGGGGTGCTTATCAATAATCCAAGTTTCCTCCTGTTCTCGCGATGAAAGATGTTTTCATCTCCGTCGCTCTAAAGCAAGCAATTGTTTCCGTTTGTGGCAGGTTTTCACCTCAAGTTTTTGAGATGTTTTCAATAAGCCCACAACAAGTTTATTCTTTTCATTGTTCATTTCCCAAAAACTCCGTCATAACCTTCTTGGAAGGGTGCTTTCCAAGATCAGTAGTGGCAGAAGTTGTCATTTTCTTCTCAATTCTTTCCTTTCCAACGATTCAACTTATATTCTTTCGTTTCGGAGGCATAGCGATGTTGCTCTCTTCACTCATCATCCCATTTTTGTCAAAGATCATGTTCTTTCCCTTTGCTTATCCATTTAACCGGAGTGTCGTTCCCTCTTTTCAAGTTCTTCCCATTTTGTCAAGTTTTGCCTCCCTTCTCAACTGGAGTGCTGTCTAAAATATTTCTTACCTCTTGTGCCATTCTTTCAATAGTACTGGAGGCAGTGTGTTGTTCATTTCATCAAGTATACTCTTATCTTCCCAAGTTCATATTCAATTCCTTCCATTTACAGTCGGAGTGTTGTCCAAATTATATCATTCTTATTCCTTCTCTATCTTGTTTTAACCGGAGTGTTGTCGTAATTGACCTTTATCGTTCCTTGTACATCTCATTTCTACCGGAGTGCTTGCATGTACTTCTTGTCCATTGCAACCCTTTTTCTTATGTATTTCAACCTACAAGGCTCTAGTAATGTTCTGTGTTCCTCTTTTCTAACGGAGTGTTTTCAATTTCGATCATCTCTGTTGTTTTCTTTTCTCAAATGGTTCAACCTTGCAAGGTTCTTTGGTTTCACTCATTGGTCAAAGAAGCAACTTAGTTTTACCTCTTCTCTTTCTCTTCCATTTCCCTCCGGTGCCATCCTAGATCTCGGGACGAGATCCTCTCATAGTGGTGGAGTGTTGTGACGCCCCGAGACCGTTGCGCCAGGTGTCTTCCAGTTATTTGTTGTCCTTGCCATGTCATTTGCTTGTGTGTTGCATCTTGCCATGTCATCATGTGCATTGCATCATCATGTTTTCAAAACTTGCATCCGTCCCGGTTCCCCAGTTCTTTCCGTTGTCCGTTTTGAGCCCAGCCACACTCGCACGCGCCAGCGGCATGTCCGAAATATTATTTTATAAGTGGCCGGATAATGTTCTCGGAATGGGTTGAAAGTTGGCATGCGGTGTTGTTATGTTGTCAGTAGGCCGCCTGCCAAGTTTCATCGCATTCGGAGTTCGTTTGATGCCCCAGCGGATAACTATAGCGGCAGTATAGCCGGTCATACGTCGGACATTTCCGGTATCCGGAAACATGTGCCGGGCTTTCCCTCTTTTTCCTCCCTAGACCGTCTACATAGTCCACTACATACCGCCAGGCCCAACCTAACCTCTCTCGTCAGCCCACGGCCCTCCTCGCGCGCGCGTCCGAAAGCTATCTCGGACCCGACCCGGGCAGTCGTCCCCGTTGGATTCGGATCATCCCCAAACATCTACAAAACATCTCCTTTTTCCCATTTGGACTTCCTAACTATTTATTTCTCGATCGCCCGATTACGATGGGAGGGATCCGACAGCCCCTAACATAATCCACCTGCTATATATAGCCTAACCCTAGACCACTAGCCTGTCCCGTCCATTCCATCCATCCCACCGCCACCTCCTGGTCCCATCGGGATCTCACCCATCTAATCTCCTCATTTTCACCAACCAGCTATTCCAGAGCATAGCCCCTCCTTGCCTCGATCTGGATCGAGGAGCCCGAGCCCCTGCAACTGCCCGAGGCCTCCACGGCTTGCCCCTCCTGTCTCCTCGCCGCTCCGGCCGGACCTCGCCGGACTCCTCGCGCAGCAGTACCACACCAAGCCTCGCGTCGCAGCCTCCTTCTCGTCATGCCCGTGCACGAGCAGACGAACCCGAACTCCCTTCTCTCGATCCATGGTGCCTCTGCCTCGAGCCACTCAAGAGATCGCCCACACCCAAAACCAGGCCACCGTCCTGTGCCCGAGAGCCCACTGAGGGGCTCCCTCATCCGCCAGACTGCCTTCCCTGCCTTCCTCTCTCTTTGTCGCTCCGTCCCTGTCTCTCTGCTCTCTCATGGTCTCTCTCTCTCTATGCCCTTCGCAAGTCGACGTCGCCGGCCTTCTCCGCCCCGGATCCGGTTGCCCTTGTTGTCCCGTGCTCGGATCTACAACCTCCAGTCACCTCCTTGCTGGTCCACGCCCCTGGGACCCGTCGTTGGACGCTGCCATGCTGTGCGCCGCCTCCTCTATTTTCTGTGCTCGTTCGAGCAGGGAGGACGAGCGGTAGTGCATATGGGCCGCCCCCTTTGCATCGCCTTAAGGCCCAGCGCCAGGGCGTTCTCCAGCTAGGCCTCGCAGGCCAATGTGATCCCCCACAGCCCCCCTCTTTGTTGGGCCAGCAGGGCCAGCAGTGCATTCAGATTCGTCCCGTATAACATTTTTTTTCTCTGGACGAATTTAATCATTTTCCAGGAGATTACAGTTTTACAGAAAACCCTGTAACTTCATGCATTTAATAACTTCACAACCGTGCATCGGATGTAAATAATTTATATATGTAAAATGACTAGAATTTCATCTAGTTTCATAATATCCAACTTTCATGCATGTTTAAAATGTTTAAAATTATGTTTGCATATATTTTCCCATGTTGCCATGTAAAATGATTTATTTCATAACTAATTAACCGTAGCTTGGATTTAAATAATCTTTATATGTAAATGGGGTAGAAAATTGCCTAGTTTAACATGGTGTCATTGCTTTGCATGTTTAACAACTCTAAAATATGCTTTAGGGCAGAACAGTACCAAATCTAATATATGCTCATGAGGATTTACCGGAATTGTGGTTTGTTATTTCCGACCTCATTTAAACTTGACTAGATAGTTAGTTTATGTATGCTTCACCTCTTGCCATGCTAACCAACATTTAATATTGTTGAGTACATAAACAGGAGAGAACTAAATAAGTCATGTGGTGTTCCGTCAATATACAACTCGTTGCATATTGAGCTCCACTTAAGTTGTAGTTTTGTTTGTGCACTTTGCCATGCCCTGCCTAATTAAACCGGACATGCATCATACTTGGTTGCGCATCATGCCATGTTTATGTGATGGTTGTTTACTATGTTGTTTCCTTCTTTCCGGTATTGCTTCTTCGGGTTAGTTCCGATAACGTCGTGTTTGTGAGGATTCGTTCGACTTTGTCCGTTTGTCTTCTTCATGGACTAGTTCTTCTTCCTTGCGGGATCTCAGGCAAGATGACCATACCCTCAAAATCACTTCTATCTTTGCTTGCTAGTTTCTCTCTCTATTGCTATGCTGCGATACCTACCACTTGCTATATTATGCCTCCCATTTTGCCATGTCAGCCTCTAACCCGCCTTTCCTAGCAAACCGTTGTTTGGCTATGTTACCGCTTTGCTCAGCCCCTCTTCTAGCGTTGCTAGTTGCAGGTGAAGATGAAGTTCGTTCCATGTTGGAACATGGATATGTTGGGATATCACAATATCTTTTTTGTTAATTAATGCATCTATATACTTGGTAAAGGGTGGAAGGCTCGGCCTTATGCATGGTGTTTTGTTCCACTCTTGCCGCCCTAGTTTCCGTCATACCGGTGTTATGTTCCTTGATTTTGCGTTCCTTACACGGTTGGGTGTTATGGGGACCCCTTGACAGTTTGCTTTGAATAAACCTCCTCCATCAAGGCCCAACCTTGGTTTTACCATTTGCCTCACCACCACATACTTTTCCCTTGGGAGTCGTGCTCTCAAGGGTCATCTTTATTTTAAGCCCCCCCGGGCCAGTGCTTGTCTAAGTGTTGGTCCGAACTAGAGTCCTTTGCAGCGCCACCTCGGGGAAACTTGAAGGTTGGTTTTAGTTGTACGGAGCGCTCATCCGGTGTTGCCCTGAGAACGAGATATGTGCAGCTCCTATCGGGATGTCGGCGCATTGGGCGGTCTTGCTGGTCTTGTTTTACCATTGTCGAAATGTCTTGTAACTGGGATTCCGAGTCTGGTCGGGTCTTCCTGGGAGAAGGAATATCCTTCGTTGACCGTGAGAGCTTGTGATGGGCTAAGTTGGAACACCCCTGCAGGGTTTTTGAACTTTCGGAAGCCATGCCCACGGTTATGGGCAGATGGGAATTTGTTAATGTCCGATTGTAGAAAACTTGAAACTTAACTTAATTAAAATGCATCAACCGCGTGTGTAGCCATGATGGTCTCTTCTCGACGGAGTCCGGGAAGTGAACACGGTTCTTGTGTTATGCTTTAACGTAAGTAGCTTTCGGGATCACTTCTTGATCACTTCTAGTTCACGACCATGCTTTGCTTCTCTTCTCGCTCTCATTTGCGTAAGTTAGCCACCATATATGCTAGTGCTTGCTGCAGCTCCACCTCACTACCTTTTCCTACCCATAATCCTAAATACTCTTGATTGCGAGGGTGTGAGATTGCTGAGTCCCCGTGACTCACATATTACTTCCAAAACAGTTGTAGGTGCCGATGATACCAGTGCAGATGACACAACTGAGCTCGAGTGGGAGCTCGATGAAGATCATGTTCATCGTGTTGTTTTTCATTTCCAGTTAATCAGTAGTGGAGCCCAGTCGGGACGATCGGGGATCTAGCATTAGGGGTTGTCTTTCTTTATTTGGTTCCGTAGTCGGACCTTGATTATATTCTGGATGATGTAATGCTATTTATGTATTGTGTGAAGTGGCGATTGTAAGCCAACTCTTTATCCCTTTCTTATTCAGTACATGGGATGTGTAAAGATTACCCCTCTTGCGACATGCCTACTATGCGGCTATGCCTCTAAGTCGTGCTCCGACACGTAGGAGATATAGCCGCATCGTCGGTGTTACATACCCCCTTAAGATGAATCTTGCCCTCGAGATTCGGGTTGGCTAGAAAATAGGTGAGGGTGATCTTTCCATAGGTCTTCCTCGCGTTCCCAGGTGGCTTCATCTTTGATATGGTGGCTCCACTGAACCTTGCAAAACTTGATAACCTTGCTGCGTGTAACTCGGCTGGCAAACTCGAGAATCTTGACTGGCTTTTCCTCGTAGGTCAAATCGCTATCCAACTGTATCGCTTCCAGTGGCACTGTATCTCTTAGAGGAATATCAGCAATCTCTGTGTGGCACTTCTTCAACTGAGAAACTTGGAACACATCGTGAACTCCTGACAATCCTTCGGGCAATTCCAACTTGTAAGAAACTTCTCCCATATGTTCCAAAACTTTGTATGGTCCCACAAAACGTGGTGCTAACTTTCCCTTAACTGCAAAGCGCTTCACTCCTCGAAGGGGTGATACACGAAGATACACTATGTCTCCGACTTCGTAAACTGTTTCCTTGCATTTAGAATCCGCATAGGTCTTTTGCCTGGACTGGGCTACCTTGAGTCTATCGCAAATCAGCTTAACCTTCTCTCCAGACTCTTTAATCAAATCTGGTCCAAACAATTGTCGGTCTCCAACTTCATCCCACAACAACGGTGTCCTGCACCTCCTTCCGTACAATGCTTCGAAAGGGTCCATCTTCAAGCTGGCTTGATAGTTGTTGTTGTAAGAGAACTCTGCGTAAGGCAAATTG
This sequence comes from Triticum urartu, assembly GCF_003073215.2. Classification (NCBI taxonomy): domain Eukaryota; kingdom Viridiplantae; phylum Streptophyta; class Magnoliopsida; order Poales; family Poaceae; genus Triticum; species Triticum urartu. Next base: position 444,266,687 of record NC_053028.1, on the reverse strand, counting down.
TCGTCCCAACTAGATCCATGGTCTAGCGCACAAGCTCTCAACATGTCCTCCAAAATCTGATTGACTCTCTCAGTCTGTCCATCTATCTACGGGTGAAAAGCTGTACTGAACTCTAGCCTGGTTCCCAAAGTTTCATCCAACTGATTCCAAAACTTTGAGGTAAACTGGTTTCCTCTATCTTATACAATGGTCTTCGGAACTCCGTGCAAACATACGATCCCGGTCATGTATATCTTTGCTAACTTAGCACTTGTGTAAGTGGTTTTCACTGGGATGAAATGAGCTACTTTCGTCAAACGATCGACTACAACCCATATCGATTCATAGCCTGAACGAGTCCTGGGCAATCCCATGATAAAATCCATACCTAGCTTGTCCCATTTCCATTCGGGTATCGGCAATGGTTGTAGCAATCCTGCTGGCTTTTGATGCTCTGCCTTCACTCTCTGACATACATCACAAACTGCTACATACTCCACAATATCCTTCTTCATTCCGGTCCACCGGAAACTATCCTTCAAATCCATGTACATTTTAGTATTTCCTGGGTGAATCGAATATGGAGAATCATGGGCCTCCTGCAAAATCAGCTTCCTGATCTCCTGATCATTTGGCATATATACGCGGTCCTCGAACCATAAGGTATCGTGCTCATCCTCACGAAATCCTTTAGCCTTTCCTTTGCTCATCCTTTCCTTTATCTCGGCAATCTCCTTGTCTGTCTTCTGAGCTTCTCTGATCTTATCCATCAATGTAGACCGAATCTCCAATGCTGCTACATAACCTCTCGGAACTATCTCCAAGCATAGCTCGCGAAGATTGTCTGCTAACTCCTTGGGTAACTCTCCGGTCATGAGTGTATTGACATGACTCTTGCGGCTCAACGCATCGGCTACTACGTTAGCCTTTCCGGGATTATAGTGCAACTTCATGTCATAATCCTTAATGAGTTCCAACCATCTCCTCTGACTGAGATTCAACTCCTCCTGCGTGAAGATATACTTCAAACTCTTGTGATCCGTGTATACCTCACAATGGTTTCCGATGAGAAAATGTCTCCAAGTCTTCAACACATGCACTACGGCTGCTAACTCCAAATGATGCGTAGCATAATTTAACTCATGGGTTTTAAGCTATCATGAGGCATATGAAACAACTCTTCCTTCCTACATAAGCACTGCTCCAAGTCCTCGACGAGAAGCATCGCAATACACTTCATAATCCTTGTGTTGATCTGGCAGGATCAACACTGGTGATGTAACCAAGCGTTTCTTCAACTCCTAAAAACTGGCCTCACATTCCTCAGTCCATTTGAACTTGGTGTCCTTTTTTAACAACTCCGTCATAGGCTTTGCAATCTTCGAGAAATTCTCAATGAACCTCCGGTAGTATCCTGCGAGTCCAAGAAAACTCTGGATCTCTCCAACTGACGTGGATGCCTCCCAATTTGTCACAGTGACGACTTTGGTGGGGTCTACCGCTATTCCTTCTCCAGATATAACATGTCCAAGGAATCCAACTTCCTTCAACCAAAACTCACACTTGCTGAACTTGGCGTATAGCTGATGTTCTCTAAGCTTCCCAAGTACTAATCGCAACTGCTTTTTATGCTCCTCTTCATTCTTCGAGTAGACCAGAATATCATCAATGAACACCACTACGAACTTATCCAAAAACTCCATAAACACCTTGTTCATCATGTTCATAAAATAGGCAGGTGCGTTAGTCAGGCCAAATGACATAACAGTATACTCATATAGCCCGTACCTCGTGGTAAAAGCTGTCTTAGGTATGTCCTGCTCTCGAATCTTCAGCTGGTGGTACCCTGATCGCAGGTCGATCTTGGAAAACACCTTAGCTCCTTGCAGCTGATCAAACAAATCATTGATCATTGGTAGTGGGTACTTGTTCTTGATCGTCACCTCATTCAATCCTCGATAATCAACAATCATCCTCAACGATCCATCCTTCTTCTCCACTAGAAGTACTAGTGATCCCCAAGGTGACAAGCTTGGGCGAATATATCCTTTATCCAGTAACTCATTAATCTGCTTCTTAATTTCCTCTAAATCCTGTGCGGGCATCCTGTACGGTCTCTTAGATATTGGCCCTGTGCCTGGCAAAAGCTCAATCGAAAACTCGATGTCTCTATCCGGTGGCATGCCTGGCAACTCTTCTGGAAATACATCCGGGAAATCCCTCGCCACTGGTACTTCCACCTATACAACTCCTGATAAGGAATTTACTTGAGTCCTAATCGGCACATGCCGGGATACATACTTGATCCTTCTTCCTTCTGGGGTGGTGAGCAAGATCGACTTACTGGTGCAATCGATGTTTCCTCCATACATTGATAGCCAATCCATACCCAGAATCACATCCAAACCTTGAGACTCCAAAATTATTAGATCTGAGGGGAAAACATGCCTACCTATGGTCAATGGCATCTGAAAAAATCCTTGGCTTGCCATATACTCTGCTCCTGGCGAGCTCACTAACATAGGTGTACTAAGAACTTTGGTGGGCAGCTTATACTTATCCACAAATCCCCTTGATATGTATGAATGCGATGCACCAATATCAAAAGAATGACTGCAGTAAATGACTTAACCAAAAACATACCTATTACTGCATCTGGCTGGGCTTCAATCTCCTCCATGACGTGGTTCACTTGTCCCCTGTTGAAAGGGTTGGGATTCTTCCCAGAACTTCCTTTTTCGTTTCCGTTGTTAGCTTCAGGACATTCATTGGCGTAATGTCTGGTCTTCTGGCACTTGTAGCAAGTAACATGGCTTAGATCTTTCTTGGCGGGGGTTGCTGGGTTGGAGCGGTTCTGTCCATTGCTTCCTCCATTACCATTTCCGCTCTTGGAGCCACTATGGTTGTGCGAACTTCCTCTAGTGTGATTGTGACCTCCATGGTTATGCTGTAGGGTCCTCTCGAGTTTGAAAAGCCTACTGGAACTGGGTCCCATGTAACATTGGCTATAGGATAGGTGACAGTGTAATTCTCCCACCATGAGGCTGCTGGTCCATCCAGTTGGTGCGCGGCAAAATGCACCTTTTCAGCATCTATGCATCCTGCAGTGGTTAATTGCCTTCCAATCATGCGGAGCCAATCATCTGCCACTATCGGCTCGGTGCTACTAGAAAACACCGGCGGCTGCAACCTCAGAAAACGGGCTAAGTTGTCAGCTGGGGGTGGTGGTGGTGGGTTGTTGTTGTTGTTGTTGCCTTGGTTCTGAACTGACAACTGCATCAAGGTATTCTGCTGCTGGATCAACTGAGTGAGCTCCGATGGAAAGGTAAATCCGGGGTCACGTCTCAGAGGCATCTGAGGGTTTAGAGGGAAGAGAATAGAATAGAATGAGGTCTAGTGAGAAAACACTACCCATATGCACATGAGACAAACACAATCATATCACTCAATCAATCAAGCAAGGGCATACAATCAGTCTAGAACTATCATTACAAAAGTGCTCGGACTATACTATATACATGGTGGAATACTACTACTGATATGGTGGTCGACTAGAAAAATTGATCGGTGGAAGACTCCGTAATATCCACTCCAACTTCATCAACATAGTCATCATCGCTATCGGCGGGGTCCGAGTCGGTGTCGTCGATGATGATGTAGTTCTCCGGGCAAGTAGAATCGTCGTCTTCTCCTCCTGGCGCGGGGTCTCCCATGAATACACCTAGCTTCCTTGTCAGATCATCATTCATCTCCACTAGTATCATCATTTCCTCCTCGTATCCATCATGTGTAGACTTGAGTTCTTCCTCCAGCTCCGTGATCCTGGTCATCGCCTTCTTCAGATCTATCATGCCTGCACACATCTGGTTCTCCTGGCGACAAATGTGCTGGTTTAACTCTTGGATGAAAGCTGCAATGGATCTATCCTTCCTGGTGCTAATCATCTCCCATTGCTCATCTCGGTGCCCACAAATCTGGTAGATAGTATCCTTGATATCCTTTTGGTAAACTTCTCCAATGCGTCCCATGGTGATGTGGGCTGCCATACTCTTTCCTAGACTCCAGGTTGGTGCATCAAAGGAAAACTCTATGGGCTTAGTGACTGGCGTGAATGTCCTTCCTGGAACTTGAACTCGAATCATCCAACGCTTCTCTTCTGGTAAAGTGGCGTTGTAAGTCCCGGTGAAGCTTGGTATTCCAATGTTCAGGTACCTAGTGACTTCTTTTAAGTGGTGTCCAAAAGGTGTGTCTTCATCTGGTAGTGCAAACTTGTTTCTTGCGTCCGCCATTCTAAAGACTAGAAAATGGAGAGGAGTCATGAATGAGAAGAGAGTAGTGATCTAGGGCTTTAGCTTAGTGGTCGTGTCCTACAGTCAGCGTGTGCTCTGATACCATCTTGTAGCGACCAGACCTCAAATAGTCTGATCTCTCTGCATCAGTGTCATCCCTGGATCGGTAATGCTGACACGCACCGTACTTGAGGATTTATAACAGAGTAGCAATCACACACTTATTACATCGAATGTCTCAAAATAGAACTTTTTACAATAAATATGGCTTAAGGCATCTAATATGATAACATGGAAGGCTTGGAAGATAAAGTGAGTCCATCAACTCCAACGGCATCACTGAGTGAAAGACCACGACCTAAGGCTCCTTATTGTTCGTCTGAAAAGTCTGCAACATGATACGTTGCAGCCCGAAACGGGCCAGGACATGGAATATGCTGGCAATGTAACACAAGAGAGTAATGAACAGAATAATGCTATCACTACATGCATATATGGCTGGTGGAGGCTGTATGGTTAATATGTTTTGCGGAAAGCCAATTTTTTCCTACAACAAAGGAATAAATTTTATTTAACTATCACGGTGGTTGTTAAACATTGAGAAGGTTCACCCAACTCAATCCCAATTAAGCATCATCATTAAACCCAATCAAATTATATTAAGAGTGATGAGATCCACATGATAATCCAAGAACTAGATACTCAAGATGTCCATAACCGGGGACACGGCTAACAATGATTAGTTTGTACACTATGCAGAGGTTTGTGCACTTTTCCCCACAAGACTCGATCTCCTCCGTTGAATTTCTCGCATTGCATGATGTTTGAGAAACGGATGACCGAGACACAGTCTTTCTGAAGAGGTCCCCTTAACCGATAGATAGGCCTGTACACCTACAATCCTCCACATCTGCTAGCCCATCATGGAAAGGTTTTCCACAACTTACTCAACTATGCCAGAGCCCATAATGGCATGTGGCTGCACACGGAAGTTTCTAGCATGAATAATCTTATGATCCCTTTGAGCCTGGGTGGCAGTCCATAGGAGAATCACACGGTACCCCGGGATTTCCAAAAATACAGGCAACACTAGGTTCCCCAGGTGCCTCAATCCACCCAGATGTGTATTAAAGTTGCCACCTTAAGTTAACCATTAATTAACAATACTCACATCTGTCATGAATACACTCAAACCCAAACCACGTCTACGAGCATAGCATAGCAATATAAGCAACGTAGAAGTAATTCCCAAAGGTATGATAGTAAACAGGTGAATAGGTACTACCTCATCTACTTCCCAAAACCCACATTAATCAGATCCTAATCATGCAATTGTTTGAGGATTGATCTAATGCAATAAAACTGGGTAGTAAAGAGGTATGATCAAAGTGTTACTTGCCTTGCTGATGATCCGTGAAACCTAGAGACTCGTAGTAGCACGCTTCGCACTCCGGGTACTCTATCGCAATCAAACAAGCATACAGTAAGCAATCAAGCAAAAATGCACGGGTAAAACTCAAATAAGAATATCTAACCAGAAAGTTCAACTTAAGAAGAGGGCTGAAGTCAAATTTTACAGTAGCAAAAACTTGTTTAAGTTGATTAAACAGAAAGAGGGCTTCGAGACGAAACTCTAGGCGCTTGAATCGCCTGATTCCGATAAACGAGCGAAAAGTTAAACTAAAACAAAAATCGGATCAGAAATCGCGATCGAAAATAATCGCGAAAAAATCCGAGAAAAAGAAAAACGGACGAACATGCTAACGAACGGACGTTCGCTGTCTGCGGCTAGCGGGCAAAAACCCGTTCGTTAAAACGAACGTATGGACGAACGTCTGCTATATAACTAAACCAGAAAAAATAAAACCGATCTAAATAATAAAAAGAGACATCTAGGTTTTAACCGAAAAACAGAACCGGCCAAAGGAAACCTGCGGCGGCAAACTCTGGCAACGACGGCGAGGTGGCGAGGCGGCGGCGCGGCTCCGGCGGGTCGGCGGCGGGGCAGCGCGGCGCGGGCGGGGGGCAGGCTGGCGCGGCTAGGGTTTTGGCGGGGCGGGCTGGTGGGCTGCGGGGCTGCGGCCTCCGCGGCTTATAAAGCCCCCCCCCCCCCGGGCGGATTCCCGGGAGGGTATGGCCCAAAGTCGGTTTCCTCTTTTTTTTGAAAAAAATTCCGCACAGAAAAACAAATAAAAGAAATACTAAACGGACTCCAAAAATCCTGAAATAAATTTTCCCGGCCGTCTAAAAATCTACCGCACAAGTCGAACATTTATTTGGGCCTCTAATGCAATTTTGAAAAACACATATTTTTCCTAATTCAAATAAAATAGCGATAAAAATCCAAATAAAACTCTTAGTTGATTGTAACATTAAATCTCCAATATTTCTTTATTTTGAGGAAGTCATTTTATCCGCTCTCTTTTATTTTTATAAAATAAATATCGAAGAGAAAATAATTAAAATCAAGCGATCCTCTTTTCCAAATTCGAGAAAAACTCAAATATGAAAATAACGAAATCCCCCAACTCTCTCCGTGGGTCCTTGAGTTGCGTAGAATTTCTAGGATCAAGCCAAAATGCAATAAAATATGATATGCAAAGATGACCTAATGTATAACATTCCAAATTGAAAATTTGGGATGTTACATCTTCATAGCCATTCTGAGATATATCGCCATGCAACTTTCCACCATTCTGTTTATTATGACACGCTCCATCATTGTCATATTGCTTTGCATGATCATGTAGTTTACATCGTATTTGTGGCAAAGCCACCTTCATAATTCTTTCATACATGTCACTCTTGATTCATTGCACATCCCGGTACACTACCGGAGGCATTGACATAGAGTCATATTTTGTTCTAAGTATCGAGTTGTAATTCTTGAGTTGTAAGTAAATAAAAGTGTGATGATCATCATTATTAGAGCATTGTCCCGCTGAGGAAAGGATGATGGAGACTACGATTCCCCCACAAGTCGGGATGAGACTCCGGATGAAAAAAAGAAAGAAAGAAAGAAAGAAAAAGAAAAGAGGCCATAAAAAAGCCCAAATAAAAAAAGAGAGAAAACAGAGAAGGGGCAATGCTACTATCCTTTTTCCACACTTGTGCTTCAAAGTAGCACCATGATCTTCATAATAGAGAGTCTCCTAATTATGATGTAACTTTCATATACTAGTGGGAATTTTTCATTATAGAACTTGGCTTGTATATTCCAATGATGGGTTTCCTAAAAATGCCCTAGGTCTTTGTGAGAAAGCAAGTTGGATGCACACCCACTTAGTTTTATTTTTTTGAGCTTTCATACACTTATAGCTCTAGTGCATCTGTTGCATGGCAATCCCTACTCACTCACATTAATATCTATTGATGGGTATCTCCATAGCCTGTTGATATGCCTAGTTGAAGTGAGACTATCTTCAACGTTTTGTCTTCTCCACAACCACCATTCTATTCCACCTATAGTGCTATATCCATGGCTCACGCTCATGTATTGCGTGAAGATTGAAAAAGTTTGAGAACATCAAAAGTATGAAACAATTTCTTGGCTTGTCATCGGGGTTGTGCATGATTTAAATATTTTGTGTGATGAAGGTAGAGCATAGCCAGACTATATAATTTTGTAGGGATAACTTTCTTTGGCCATGTTATTTTGAGAAGACATAATTGCTTGGTTAGTATGCTTGAAGTATTATTGTTTTTATGTCAATATTAAAATTTTGTCTTGAATCTTTCGGATCTTAATATTCATGTGACAATAAAGAAAATTACATTGAAAATTATGTTAGAAAGCATTCCACATGAAAAATTCTGTTTTTATCATTTACCCACTCGAGGACGAGCAGGAATTAAGCTTGGGGATGCTTGATACGTCTCCAACATATATATAATTTTTGATTGTTCCATGCTATTATATTATCTGTTTTGGATGTTTAATGGGCTTTAATATGCACTTTTATATTATTTTTGGGACTAACCTATTAATCGAAGGCCCAATGCAAATTGTTGTTTTTTGCCTAGTTCTGTGTTTCGCAGAAAAGGAATATCAAACGGAATCCAAACGGAACGGAACCTTCGCGACGATCTTTTTTGGAACAAACGCAATCCAGGAGACTTGGAGTGGAGGTCAAGGAAGCAGCGAGGCGGCCACGAGGTAGGGTGGCGCGCCCTGGGGGGTAGGCACGCCCCCACCCTCATGGGCCCCATGGAGATCCACCGACCTACTTCTTTCGCTTATATATACTCTTATACCCTGAAAACATCCAGGGGAGCCACGAAACCACTTTTCCACCGTCGCAACCTTCTATACCCGTGAGATCCCATCTGGGGACCTTTTCCAGTGATTTGCCGGAGGGGGATTCGATCACGGAGGCCTTCTACATTGACACGATAGCCTCTCCGATGATGTGTGAGTAGTTTACCACAGACCTCTGGGTCCATAGTTATTAGCTAGATGTGTTCTTCTCTCTCTTTGGTTCTCAATACAAAGTTCTCCTCGATGTTCTTGGAGATCTATTCGACGTAATCTTTTTGCGGTGTGTTTGTCGAGATCAAACGAATTGTGGGTTTATCATCAAGATTATCTATGAACATTATTTGATTCTTCTCTGAATTCTTATATGCATGATTTGATGTCTTTGTAAGTCTCTTCGAATTATCAGTTTGGTTTGTCCTACTAGATTGATCTTTCTTGCAATGGGGGAAGTGCTTAGCTTTCGGTTCAATCTTGTGGTGCTCGATCCTAGTGACAGAAAGGGAACTGACACGTATTATATTGTTTCCATCGAGGATAAAAAGATGGGTTTTATATCATATTGTTTGAGTTTATCCCTCTACATCATGTCATCCTGCCTAATGCGTTACTCTATTCTTATGAACTTAATACTCTAGATGCATGATGGATAGCGGTCGATGTGTGGAGTAACAGTAGTAGATGTAGAATCGTTTCGGTCTACTTTATACGGACGTGATGCCTATGTTTATGATCATGCCTAGATATTGTCATAACTATGCGCTTTTCTATCAATTGCTCGACAGTAATTTGTTCACCCACTGTAATATATGCTATCTTGAGAGAAGCCACTAGTGAAACCAATGGCCCCCGGGTCTACTTTACATCATATAAATTTCCGATCTACAATTCTAGTTTACTATTTACTTTGCCTTTTAATTTTTACTTTTCAATCTATACAACAAAAATACCAAAAATATTTATCTTATTATCTTTATCAGATCTCACTTTTGCAAGTGGCCATGGAGGGATTGACAACCCCTTTATCGCGTTGGTTGCAAGGTTCTTATTTGTTTCTGCAGGTACTAGGTGATTTGCGTGTAGTCTCCTACTGGATTGATACCTTGGTTCTCAAAAACTGAGGGAAATACTTACACTACTTTGCTGCATCACCCTTTCCTCTTCAAGGGAAAACCAACGCATGCTCAAGAGGTAGCAAAGAACAGCTCGCCTACGTCGTCGCTGACTTTGGGCGGGCTCTGGCCAAGATGAAGTGCCCCGGCAACTACCTCTCAGGACTTACCAAGTATGTGCTCACCAGTTTAATCTTACCAAAACCAGTTGCAATTAATGGCTATGTTTTGTACGGTCGAGTTATTAAGCATGTTGAAGTAAACATGCCTAACATGTTTTAGCTATTTTCCCTACCTTTTTATAGACAACTGGGCCATTATCTGCTCTGGCAGCACCTGCCTTGTGATTTTTAACTCTGCCAATTGCATTTTTATCAGTACCGGTTTCAATGGCTATTAAGCCTGTTGCAATTAACAGTTGAATCCATTTTTAGACGGTTGTATTTCAATGGCTGCAAACTTACAAAACATGACTTAGGATGTTGTTAAGCCTGTTTCAATTAACAGTTGTATCCATTTTTTAATCTTTCCCTTTGCTACCATGCTACTCTCCGCGATGAAGATATACTAGTGATGTTGCCCATTTGCTATTTTTGGTGGATGCTAACCCTGTTGTACTTAACATGCCTGTCCATGTACTTACACAGGGTCATAACGGCCGATGCTGTTGTTTGCCATCGAGGTTAGCTGCATCCCATGTCTTATAGTATTTCATATCATTTGTGCAATTGCAGTCTAACCTCTACCATTTACTGGTTGCCTGTAGGTACACGTGTCAGTGGCACTAATCCACGCTTCGACCCGGAGGAACAGCTCGCCTCCGCCGCCGCTGACTTTGGGCGGGCTCTGGCCAAGATGAAGTGCCCCAGAAACTACCTCTCAGGACTTACCAAGTATGTACTCACTAGTTCAATCTTACCAATACTAGTTGCAATTAATGGCTATGTTTTGTACGGTCGAGTTATTAAGCATGTTGAAGTAAACATGCCTAACATGTTTTAGCTATTTTCCCTACCTTTTTATAGATAACTAGGCCATTATCTGCTCTGGCAGCACCTGCCTTGTGATTTTTAACTCTGCCAATTGCATTTTTAACAGTACCAGTTTCAATGGCCATTAAGCATGTTGCAATTAACAGTTGAATCCATTTTTAAAGAGTTGTATTTCAATGGATACAAACTTACAAAACATGAATTAGGATGCCGTTAAGCCTGTTGCAATTAACAATTTGTGAACCCCTTGATTCAATCATACACTAGTCATACACGCAAATGTGTACAATCAAGATCAACGACTCACGGGAAGATATCACAACACAACCCTAGACATAAATTAAAATAATACAAGCTTTATATTACAAGCCAGGGGCCTCGAGGGCTCAAATACATAAGCTCGAATACACAAGAGTCAGCGAAAGCAACAATATCTGAGTACAGACATAAGTTGAACAAGTTTGCCTTAAGAAAACTAGCACAAAAGCAACAACGATCGAAAAGGCAAGGCCTCTTGCCTGGGAGCCTCCTAACTACTCCTGGTCGTCAGCGGCCTCCATGTAGTAGTAAGCACCCTCGTAGTAGTAGTTGTTGTCGACGGTGGTGTCTGGTTCCTAGGCTCCACCATCTAGTTGCGACATCCGGAAAGAAAGGAAAAAGGGGGAAAGAGGGAGCAAAGCAACCGTGAGTACTCATCCAAAGTACTCGCAAGCAAGGATCTACACTACATATGCATCGGTGTCAATGAAATGGGTAGTATCTGTGGACTGAACTACAGAATGCCAGAAGAGAAGGGGAAAGCCTAGCCTATTGAAGACTAGCATCTTCAAGCAGCTCCAAGTATATTACAACATTAGAAGAGATAAGAGTGGCATATGATAATAATAGTAAGTATGTTGTAACATGCCCAGAGATCAATTCCTCAACTCCCTGCGAGGAAACAATCGCGGAGCCATCATTTCCATTACATGTTGTATAGATTGGGATAACTCTGAGCTTCTGTTACCATGGAGACAGCTATTCGAATAGATAGAATACTTCCCAGCAGGGGTGCACCAACTTACCCAACACGCTCGATCAACTCTGGTCGGACACACCATCAGGTCATAACCGGCCTTGGCTGATCAACACATCGTAGTCCTACCTAGGCTCAATAGAGAGGCCAGCACGCTGGTCTACATCCTAAATGTGAAGGGGTCATGGGCCATCGCCCTTTGCAATCCTGCATGTTGCGTATGTGGCCGGTGAGCAGACATATCCCCCTTATACAAGCGAGGCATTCCAGTCCAACCCGGCGTGTGTCGTTCCATCGCTGAGGTCCATTGAACTTTCGGCTGATACATACGATGAAGAGTGCCCATACTTACTCCCGCGCGGTGGTTAGTCCGAAAAAGGCCAAATGCCTACTCGGATCAAATATCCAAACCGTTAGTGTCTTGGTAGTGCGATAACGATCAATGATCCATGATATGTGATCCCATCGCCCCGTCTCATGGACTTGCGGCAAGGCCTAAGAATGCCCGGCCACGCCGCATTGAAAACTTGCGGGTATCCTCCAAATCAACCCGACTTCACATCACTCGCGGGTACTGATACGGCCATTTTGCATCATGATTTTATATCGATATTTATTGCATTATGGGTTGTTGTTACACATTATGTCACAACACTCATGCCTATTCTCCCTTATTTTACAAGGTTTACATGAAGAGGGAGAATGCCGGCAGCTGGAATTCTGGGCTGGAAAAGGAGCTAATATTAGAGACCTATTATGCACAACTCCAAAAGTCCTGAAACTTCACAAAAGTCAGTTTCAGAATATATAAAAAATATTGGGAGAAGGAAGCACGAGAGGGAGGCCACCCACCATCCACGAGGGTGGGGGCGTGCTCTACCCCCTGGGCGCGCCCCCTGCCTCGTGGGCCCCCTGGTAGGCCTCCGGTGCCCATCTTTGGCTATATGAGGTCCTTCGCCCTGGAAAAAACCATAAGCAAGCTTTCGGGACAAAACTTCGCCGCCACGAAGCGGAACCTTGGAGGAACCAATCTAGGGTTCTGGTGGAGCTATTCTGTCGGGGAAACATCCCTCCGGGAGGGGGAAATCATCACCATCGTCATCACCATCGATCCTCTCATCGGGAGGGGGTCAATCTCCATCAACATCTTCACCAGCACCATCTCATCTCAAACCCTAGTTCATCTTGTGTATCCAATCTTTGTCTCAAAACCTCAGATTAGTACTTGTGGGTTGCTAGTAGTGTTGATTACTCCTTGTAGTTGATGCTAGTTGGTTTATTTGGTGGAAGATCATATGTTCATATCCTTTATGCATATTAATACCCCTCTGATTATGAACATGAATATGATTTGTGAGTAGTTACGTTTGTTCCTGGGGACATGGGAGAAGTCTTGCTATAAGTAGTCATGTGAATTTGGTATTCCTTCGATATTCTGATGAGATGTATGTTGTCTCTCCTCTAGTGGTGTCATGTGAACGTCGACTACATAACACTTCACCATTATTTGGGCCTAGGGGAAGGCATTGGGAAGTAATATGTAGAAGATGGGTTGCTAGAGTGACATAAGCTTAAACCCTAGTTTATGTGTTGCTTCGTATGGGGCTAATTTGGACCATATGTTTCATGCTATGGTTAGGTTTACCTTAATACTTTTTTGTAGTTGCGGATTCTTTCAATAGGGGTTAATCATAAGTGGGATGCTTGTCCAAGGAAGGGCAGTACCCAAGCACCGGCCCACCCACATATCAAATTATCAAAGTACCGAACGTGAATCATATGAGCGTGATGAAAACTAGCTTGACGATAATTCCCATGTGTCCTCGGGAGCGTTTTCCTTTATATAAGAGTTTGTCCAGGCTTGTCCTTTGCTACAAAAAGGATTGGACCATCTTGCTGCAACTTATTTACTTTTATTACTTGTTACCCATTACAAATTACCTTATCACAAAACTATCTCTTACCGATAATCTTAGTGCTTGCAGAGAATACCTTATTGAAAATTGCTTATCATTTCCTTCTGCTCCTTGATGACCCACAAGTATAGGGGATCTATCGTAGTCCTTCCGATAAGTAAGAGTGTCGAACCCAACGACGAGCAGAAGGAAATGATAAGTGGTTTTTAGCAAGGTATTCTCTGCATGTACTTAAATAAGTAGTAACAGATAGTTTTGTGATAGGATGAATTGTAACGAGCAATGAGTAACAAAAGTAAATAAAGTGCAGCAAGGTGGCCCAATCCTTTTGTAGCAAAGGACAAGCCGGAAAAACTCTTATAATAGGAAAAGCGCTCTCGAGGACACATGGGAATATCGTCAAGCTAGTTTTCATCACGTTCATATGATTCGTATTCGATACTTTGATAATTTGATATGTGGGTGGACCGGTGCTTGGGTGCTGTTCTTACTTGAACAAGCATCCCACTTATGATTAACCTCTATTGCAAGAATCCACAACTACAACAAAAGTATTAAGGTAAACCTAACCATAGCATGAAACATATGGATCCAAATCAGCCCCTTACGAAGCAATGCATAAACTAGGGTTTAAGCTTCTGTCACTCTAGCAACCCATCATCTACTTATTACTTCCCAATGCCTTCCTCTAGGCCCAAATAATGGTGAAGTTTTATGTAGTCGACGTTCACATAACACCACTAGAGGCTAGACAACATACATCTTATCAAAATATCAAACGAATACCAAATTCACATGACTACTCATAGCAAGACTTCTCCCTTGTCCTCAGGAACGAACGTAATTACTCACAAAGCATATTCATGTTCATAATCAGAGGGGTAATAATATGCATCTAGGATCTGAACATATGATCTTCCACCAAATAAACCAACTAGCATCAACTACAAGGAATAATCAACACTACTAGCAACCTACTAGCACCAATCCCGGACTTTGAGACAAGAATTGGATACAAGAGATGAACTAGGGTTTGGAGATGAGATGGTGCTGGTGAAGATGTTGATGGAGATTACCCTCGCCCGATGAGAGGAGCGTTGGTGATGACGATGGTGATGATTTCCCCCTCCCGGAGGGAAGTATCCCCGGTAGAACAGCTCTGCTGGAGCTCTAGATTGGATCCGCCAAGGTTCCGCCTCGTGGCGGCGGAGTCTCGTCCCGAAAAGTTCCTCCTTATTTTTTTCTCATCAAAAGACTTCATATAGGAGAAGATGGGCATCGGAGAGCCACCAGGGGGGCCACGAGGTAGGGGGCGCGCCCTAGGGGGGGGCCACCCTCGTGAGCAGGGTGTGGGCCCCCTGGCCTTCATCTTTGGCGAGGATTTTTCTTTATTTGTTTTAAGACATTCCGTGGAGTTTTAGGACTTTTGGAGTTGCGCAGAATAGGTCTCTAATATTTGCTCCTATTCCAGCCCAGAATTCCAGCTACTGGCATTCTCCCTCCTTATGTAAACCTTGTAAAATAAGAGAGAATAGCCATAAGTATTGTGACATAAAGTGAAATAATAGTCCATAATGCGATAAATATCGATATAAAAGCATGATGCACAATGGACGTATCAACTCCCCCAAGCTTAGACCTCACTTGTCCTCAAGCGAAAAGCCGAAAACAATAAATATGTCCTCATGTTTAGAGGTAGAGGCGTCGATAAAAAATAAAATACGGACATGAAGGCATCATGATTATTCTCATAACAGCAACATATATAGATTTTGTCATATGATTACTTATATTCAAGTGATGATCTATTCACAATGCAAAAGTATAAATCATAAACCTTATTGGGCTCCGACAAACTATAATCTCAGTCATTGAAGCAATTGCAATTTATCATAACATCAGAAAGAGTCTATGTCAGAGCTAAAAAAGCAAGTCCACATACTCAACTATCATTTAGTCCTCCATAATTGCTAACACTCACGCGATACTTGTGGTTACGGAGTTTTAATCGGACACAGAGAAAGATAGGGGCTTATAGTTTTGCCCCACACCCTTTTACCTCAAGGGTAATGTCAACAATAATGGTTCATGCTCCCCTACATCCAATTAGATATATATATATATATATATCATGTTCTTTCCAACATGCTGAGCTTGCCAAAGGATAAAATGAAAAAGAAAAGGTGAAGATCACCATGACTCTTGCATAAGGTAGAAGATAATAATAAATGATAGGCCCTTCGCAGAGGGAAGCAGAGGTTGCCATGCGCTTTTATGGTTGGATGCATAAAATCTCAATGCGAAAGAACGTCACTTTATATTGCACCTTGTGATATGAACCTTTATTATGCAGTCTGTCGCTTTTATTACTTCCACATCACAAGATCGTATAAAGCTTATTTATCCCACACCAATCAATCATACATATTTAGAGCCATTTTTATTGCTTTGCACCGATGACAACTTACTTGAAGGATCTTACTCAATCCATAGGTAGATATGGTGGACTCTCATGGCAAAACCGGTTTAAGGGTATTTGGAAGCACAAGTAGTATTTCTACTTGGTGCTGAGAATTTGGCTAGCATGAGGGGGAAAGGCAAGCTCAACAAGTTAGAGGATCCATGACAACATACTTTATCTCAGATATAGGAAAGACATGACTCATTACGTTGTCTTCCTTGTCCAACATTAACTCTTTAGCATGTCATATTTTAATGAGTGCTCCCAATCATAAAAGATGTCAATGATAATATATCTATATGTGAAACCTCTCTTTCCTTATTACTTCCTATTAATTGCAACAATGACCAAAGCTATGCTTGCCAACTCCCAACAACTTTTAATCATCATACTCTCTCTATGTGAAGTCATTACTCTCAATAAGATCAATATGAACTTTTTTTTCTTTTTTTTTCTTTTTCGCTTTTCTTTTATTCACCCAAGATCATGGCAAAATAATCAAGCCCTTGAATCAACACTAATCTTTATTATATATAACTCACGGACTCGATTACATAGAGGGATCATAAAGCAAACTCAAAACTAGATCATGCCATAAACTTTATTCGACAAGATCAAGATACTACTAATAGGATCGAACTAAGAAAAATGGTAAAGATAGGAGTTGTGATTGTGATATGATACCGGGGCACCTCCCCCAAGCTTGGCAGTTGCCAAGGGGAGTGCCCATACCCATGTGATTATGTCTCCTTCTTTGTTGTTGGTGCAATATTCTTGGCGATTATTCCCCTGAGGATACGGTTCTCCTCCTCGAGCTTATTGACTTGCTACTTGAGGTCCATTATTTCCTTACGAAGCTTTCCTGTGACAGCTAAAGCTCCTTGCACTCAAGGGTGTTGCATAGCTGCGGGAGAACAAGTGACTCTCCTCTTCATATTTTCATAAGAAAGAAATCTAACATTGGAAGGGATAACCGAGTTTGGAATGGCTGAGCTCTGTGGTTCCCCCATCGTGAATCCAGCTCGGAAGCGAGAGGTGACTT
Source organism: Triticum urartu (assembly GCF_003073215.2). Lineage (NCBI taxonomy): Eukaryota > Viridiplantae > Streptophyta > Magnoliopsida > Poales > Poaceae > Triticum > Triticum urartu. The sequence continues at coordinate 444,249,626 of NC_053028.1, read as the reverse complement.
CTTGATCCTCCATGGCATCTACCCTCATCAAGTCAGCCTCCATCTCCTCCTCCGTTGCTGGCCCAAAGTGGTCAGCGTCGCTGTTTGCCCTTGGTTCCGGTGCCGGATTAGATACCCGGCTCTCCCCGATTGACTCTTGAGAAGACATCTTGCTCTAATCTGCAGCGGCAAAAGCTCGAAAACAAAAAAAGAGGAAATTTGCGTGATACGGGAGTCAAAACCTTCGGGAGGTTATATAATGAATTTTTACTGACCAAAATACGTAACGTGCAAGAAAACGGAGTCCGGAAGACACACGAGGTGCTCACGAGGTAGGGGGCGCGCCCAGGGGGGTAGGGCGCGCCCACCACCCTCGTGGGGCCCTCGTGTCCTTCCCGGACTGCTACTTATTTTTCTATTTTTCTAAATAATCCAAAACGGAAAAATATTGCCTTAAAAATTGTTTTGGAGTCGGTTTACTTACCGCACCACATACCTATTCCTTTTCGGAGTTTGGAACGTTCTGGAAATGTCCCTTATGTATTCCTCCGGGGTTACAGTTTCAATAATATTGGTTTCAACATTTATGGGATTACCTGAGATATTTGTGCCCTCGAAGTTGTTGATTTTTATGGCACCAGAACGATAGACCTCTTCGATAACATAGGGGCCTTCCCATTTAGAGAGAAGTTTTCCTGCAAAAAATCTTAAACAAGAGTTGTATAGCAATACATAATCACCTACATTAAACTCACGCTTTTGTATCCTTTTGTCATGCCATCTTTTAACTTTTTCTTTAAACAACTTGGCATTTTCATAAGCTTGGGTTCTCCATTCATCAAGTGAGCTAATATCAAATAACCTCTTCTCACCGGCAAGTTTAAAATCATAGTTAAGCTCTTTAATATCCCAATATGCCTTATGTTCTAGTTCGAGAGGCAAGTGACATGCTTTTCCATAAACCATTTTATATGGAGACATACCGATAGGATTTTTGTATGCAGTTCTATAAGCCCATAATGCATCATCAAGTTTCTTGGACGAATTCTTTCTAGAACTATTAACAGTCTTTTGCAAAATTAATTTGAGCTCTCTATTGCTCAACTCTACTTGACCACTAGACTGTGGGTGATAAGGAGATGCAATTCTATGATTAACATCATATTTAGCAAGCATTTTACGGAAATCACCATGAATAAAGTGTGAACCACCATCAGTCATTAAATATCTAGGGACTCGAAAACTCGGAAAAATAACTTCCTTAAGCATTTTAATAGAAGTGTTATGATCAGCACTACTAGTTGGAATAGCTTCTACCCACTTAGTAATGTAATCAACAACAACTAAAATATGTGTGTATCCATTAGAGGCAGGAAAAGGTCCCATATAATCAAAGCCCCAAGCTTCAAATGGTTCAATAACAAGTGAATAATTCATAGGCATTTCTTGATGTCTACTAATATTTCCAATTCTTTGACATTCATCACAAGACAAGACAAACTTATGGGCATCCTTGAAGAGAGTAGGCCAATAAAAACCAGATTGCAATACCTTATGTGTAGTTCTATCTCCAGCGTGGTGTCCTCCATAAGACTCGGAGTGACACTTGCGTAGGATCTGTTCCTGTTCATGCTCAGGTACACAACGTCTAATAACACCATCTACTCCTTCTTTATAAAGATGTGGGTCATCCCAAAAGTAATGTCTTAAATCATAGAATAACTTTTTCTTTTGCTGGTATGTGAAGCTAGGTGGTATAAACTTAGCAACAATATAATTAGCATAATCAGCATACCATGGAGTACTACGAGAGGTACTTATAACATTTAATTGTTCATTAGGGAAGCTATCATTAATAGGTAGTGGGTCATCAAGAATATTTTCTAACCTAGACAAGTTGTCTGCAACGGGGTTCTCAGCTCCCTTTCTATCAACAATATGCAAATCAAATTCTTGTAGCAAGAGAACCCATCTAATAAGTCTAGGTTTAGCATCTTTCTTTTCCATAAGATATTTAATAGCAGCATGATCAGTTTGGATAGTTACTTTAGAATCAACAATATAAGATCTGAACTTATCACAAGCAAATACAACTGCTAAAAGCTCTTTTTCAGTAGTAGCATAATTTCTTTGAGCATTGTCTAGAGTCTTACTAGCATAATGAATAACATTTAATTTCTTATCAACTCTTTGCCCTAGAACAGAACGTACAGCATAATCACTAGCATCACACATAATTTCAAAGGGTAAATTCCAATCAGGTGGCTGAACAACAGGTGCAGTGACTAATGCTTTCTTAAGTATTTCAAATGCTTCTACACAATCATCATCAAAGACAAATGGTATATCTTTTTGCAATAAATTAGTCAGAGGCCGAGAAATTTTTGAGAAGTCCTTAATGAACCTCCTATAAAATCCAGCGTGACTAAGGAAACTTCTTATACCTTTGATGTCCTTGGGACATGGCATCTTTTCAATAGCATCAACCTTGGCTTTATCAACTTCAATACCTCTTTCAGAAACTTTGTGCCCCAAGACAATACCTTCATTAACCATAAAGTGGCACTTTTCCCAATTCAAGACAAGATTAGTTTCTTCACATCTCTGCAAAACTTGATCAAGATTTCTCAAGCAATCATCAAAAGAGGAACCATAGACGGAAAAGTCATCCATGAAAACCTCACAAATCTTTTCACAAAAGTCAGAGAATATAGCCATCATGCATCTTTGAAAGGTAGCAGGTGCATTACATAAACCAAAAGGCATACGTCTATAAGCAAAAGTACCAAAAGGGCATGTAAAAGTAGTCTTTGATTGATCTCTAGCCGACACAGGTATTTGAGAGAAACCAGAATAACCATCTAGAAAGCAATAGTGTGTATGTTTGCATAATCTTTCTAGCATTTGATCAATAAAAGGTAAGGGGTAATGATCTTTCTTAGTAGCTTTATTTAATTTGCGGAAATCAATTACCATCCTATAACCTGTGATAATTCTTTGTGGAATCAATTCATCTTTATCATTAGGACCAACAGTAATACATCCCTTCTTAGGGACACAATGGACAGGACTTACCCACTCACTATCAGCAACGGGATAGATTATACCTACCTCTAGAAGCTTTAGTATTTCTTTTCTTACCACTTCTTTCATTTTAGGATTCAGACGGCGTTGAGGATCACGAACTGGTTTGGCATCTGCTTCCAAATTTATTTTATGTTGACATAGAGTGGGACTAATGCCCTTAAGATCATCAAGAGTATATCCAATAGCAGCACGATGCTTCTTTAGAGTTTTCAATAATGTTTCTTCTTCATGCTCTGAAAGGTTAGCACTAATAATAACAGGATATATCTTCTTTTCATCAAGATAAGCATATTTAAGATTACATGGCAACGATTTAAGCTCAAACATGGGATCACCCTTGGGTGGAGGAGGATCCCCTAAAATTTCAACAGGCAAGTTGTGATGCAGAATAGGTTCCTATTTAAAGAATACTTCATCTATTTCCCTTCTTTCATTCATGAACATATCATTTTCATGGTCTAGCAAATAATGTTCTAAAGGATCACTAGGAGGTACGGCAATAGAAGCAAGACCAATAATTTCATCCTTACTAGGTAATTCTTACTCACGATGTTGTTTACTAAATTTAGAGAAATTTAACTCATGAACCATATCATCCAAGCCAACAGTAACAACATTCTTTTTGCAGTCTATGGTAGCATTGACAGTATTTAAGAAGGGTCTACCAAATATAATTGGACAAAAGCTATCTTGTGGAGAAGTAAGAACAAGAAAATCAGCAGGATATTTAGTTTTCCCACACAAGACTTCAACATCTCTAACAATTCCAATTGGTGCAATAGTATCTCTATTAGCAAGTTTAATAGTAACATCAATATCTTCTAACTCAATAGGTGCAATTTCATTCTTAATTTCTTCATATAAAGTATGCGGTATAGCACTAGTACTAGCACCCATATCACATAAGCCATGATAACAATGATCTCCTATTTTAACAGAAATAACAGGCACGCCTACCACAGGTCTATGTTTATCCTTATCACAAGGTTTAGCAATTCTTGCAGTTTCACCTTCGAACTGAATAACATGCCCATCAATATTATTAGAAAAGAGATCTTTAACAATAGCAATATTAGGTTCTACTTTAACTTGCTCAAGAGGTGTATAAGTTCTAATATTACTTTTACGAACAACAGTTGAAGCTTTAGCATGATCCTTTATTCTACCAGGGAAAGGTGGTTTCTCAATGTAAGAAGTAGGAACAATAGGATCATTATAAGTGACAGTCTTTTCTTCAACTTTAATAGGTGCAGCTACTTTTACTTCTATGGGAGGATGATATTTAAACCACTTCTCCTTAGGGGGATCAACATAAGTAGCAAAAGATTCACAGAAAGAAGCTACTATCTCAGAGTCAAGTCCATATTTAGTGCTAAACTTACGGAAAATATCAGTATCCATAAAAGATTTAACACAATCAAAATTAGGTGTCATACCTGACTCCTTACCTTCGTCGAGGTCCCAATCTTCAGAGTTGCATTTAATTCTATCCAATAAATTCCATCTAAATTCAATAGTCTTCATCATAAAAGAGCCAGCACAAGAAGTATCGAGCATGGTGCGATTCTTTTCAGAAAGCCGAGCATAAAAACTTTGCATAATTATTTCTCTCAAGAGCTCATGATTGGGGCATGAATATAACATTGATTTAAGCCTCCCCCAAGCTTGAGTGATGCTTTCTCCTTTGCGAGGCCAGAAATTATATATATAATTGCGATCACGATGAACAAGATGCATAGGATAATACTTTTGATGAAATTTGAACTTCAATCTTTTATAGTCCCATGATCTCATATCATCACATAGCCTATACCATATCAATGCGTCTCGCTTCAAAGATAAAGGGAATACCTTCTTCTTAGCAACATCATCGGGTATACCTGCAAGCTTAAATAATCCACAAACTTCATCCACATATATTAAGTGCTCATCAGGATGCTTTGTTCCATCTCCTGTAAAAGGGTTATCTAGCAGTTTTTCTATCATACCCGAAGGATACTCATAAGGAATTTCATTTTCAATAGGTTCAGTAGGTTGAGGAGAAACTCTTTGCTCTACTGGACGGGGTGAAGATACCCTGAACAAGCCCCTCAGAGAATTACTTTCCATAGTAACAAGTGACAGTAAATTTCAGCACACTATATAATTTTTTCCTTACCAAATTCCACCTACCAAAGGCGCTACACTCCCCGGCAACGGCGCCAGAAAAGAGTCTTGATGACCCACAAGTATAGGGGATCTATCGTAGTCCTTTCGATAAGTAAGAGTGTCGAACCCAACGAGGATCAGAAGGAAATGATAAGCGGTTTTCAGCAAGCTATTCTCTGCAAGTACTTAAATAAGTGGTAACAGATAGTTTTGTGATAATATAGGTTGTAATGAGCAACAAGTAACAAAAGTAAATGAAGTGCAGCAAGGTGGCCCGATCCTTTTGTAGCAAAGGACAAGCCGGAACAAACTCTTATAATAGGAAAAGCGCTCCCGAGGACACATGGGAATATCGTCAAGCTAGTTTTCATCACGTTCATATGATTCGCGTTCGATACTTTGATAATTTGATATGTGGGTGGACCGGTGCTTGGGTGCTGTTCTTACTTGAACAAGCATCCCACTTATGATTAACCTCTATTGCAAGCATCCGCAACTACAACAAAAGTATTAAGGTAAACCTAACCATAGCATGAAACATATGGATCCAAATTAGCCCCTTACGAAGCAATGCATAAAGTAGGGTTTAAGCTTCTGTCACTCTAGCAACCCATCATCTACTTATTACTTCCCAATGCCTTCCTCTAGGCCCAAATAATGGTGAAGTGTTATGTAGTCGACGTTCACATAACACCACTAGAGGCTAGACAACATACATCTTATCAAAATATCAAACGAATACCAAATTCACATGACTACTCATAGCAAGATTTCTCCCTTGTCCTCAGGAACGAATGTAATTACTCACAAAGCATATTCATGTTCATAATCAGGGGGGTAATAATATGCATATAGGATCTGAACATATGATCTTCCACCAAATAAACCAACTAGCATCAACTACAAGGAGTAATCAACACTACTAGCAACCTACTAGCACCAATCCCGGACTTTGAGACAAGAATTGGATACAAGAGATGAACTAGGGTTTGGAGATGAGATGGTGCTGGTGAAGATGTTGATGGATATTGCCATCTCCCGATGAGAGGAGCGTTGGTGATGACGATGGTGATGATTTCCCACTCCCGGAGCGAAGTATCCCCGGCAGAACAGCTCTGCCGGAGCTCTAGATTGGATCCGCCAAGGTTCCGCCTTGTGGCAGCTGAGTCTCGTCCCGAAAAGTTCCTCCTTACTTTTTTTTCTGAACGAAAGACCTCATATAGGAGAAGATGGGCATCGGAGAGCCACCAGGGGGCCCACGAGGTAGGGGGCGCGCCCTAGGGGGGCGCCCCCCACCCTCGTGAGAAGGGTGTGGGCCCCCTGGCCTTCATCTTTGGCGTGGATTTTTCTTTATTTCTTTTAAGACGTTCCGTGGAGTTTCAGGACTTTTGGAGTTGCGCAGAATAGGTCTCTAATATTTGCTCCTTTTCCAGACCAGAATTCCAGCTGCTGGCATTCTCCCTCTTTATATAAACCTTGTAAAATAAGAGAGAATAGCCATAAGTATTGTGACATAAAGTGAAATAACAGTCCATAATGCGATAAATATTGATATAAAAGCATGATGCAAAATGGACGTATCATGCCGCGTTAGCAGTATCCTGCAGTAGTGTATACATGTTATTGATGTGTACTTTACTAGTGTTCCTAGTAGCCCCTGGGTATTTGATATCGGTTCAGTTGCTAAGATTAGTAACTCAAAATAGGAGTTGCAAAATAAACAGAGACTAGTTAAGGGCGAGGTAATGATGTGTGTTGGAAGTGATTCCAAGGTTGATAAGATCACCATCGCACACTCCCTCTACCTTCGGGATTAGTGTTGGACCTAAATAAATGTTATTTGGTGTTTGAGTTGAGCATGAATATGATTGGATCATGTTTATTGTGATACAGTTATTCATTTAAGTCAGATAATAATTGTTGTTCTGTTTACATGAATGAAACCTTCTATGGTCATACACCCAATGTAAATGGTTTATTGAATCTCGATCGTAGTGATACACATATTCATTATATTGATGCCAAAAATGCAAAGTTGATAATGATAGTGCAACATATTTTCTGGCACTGCCGTTTAGATCATCTTGGTGTAAAGCACATGAAGAAACTCCATGCAGATGGACTTTTGGAATCACTTGATTATGAATAATTTCATACTTGCGAACCATGCCTCATGGGCAAGATGACTAAAACTCCGTTCTCCGGAACAATGGAGCGAGCCAATGACTTATTGGAAATAATACATACCGATGTATGCGGTCCAATGAGTGTTGAAGCACGTGGCGGGTATTGTTATTTTCGAACCTTCGTAGATGATTTGAGTAGGTATGGGTATATCTACTTGATGAAACACAACTTTGAAACATTTGAAAAGTTCAAAGAATTTCAGAGTGAAGTGGAGAGTCATAGTAACAAGAAAATAAAGTTTCTATAATCTTATCGTGGAGGAAAAATTTTGAGTTGCGAGTTTGGCCTCCATTTAAAACAATGTGGAATAGTTTCACAACTCACGCCATCTGGAGCACTATAGCGTAATGGTGTGTCCAAACATCGTAATCGTAATTTATTGGATATGGTGTGTTCTATGATGTCTCTTACTGATTTACCACTATCGTTTTCGGGTTATGCATTAGAGACAACCGCATTCACGTTAAATAGGGCACCATCTAAATCCGTTGAGACAACACCGTATGAACTATGGTTTGGCAAGAAACCTAAGCTGTCGTTTCTTAAAGTTTGGGGTTGTGACACTTATGTCAAAAGGCTTCAGCCTGATAAGCTCGAACCCAAATCTGAGAACTGTGTCTTCATAGGATACCCTAAGGAAACAATTGGGTACACCTTCTACCACAGATCCAAAGGCAAGATCTTTGTTGCCAAGAATGGAACATTTCTAGAGAAGGAGTTTCTCTCAAAAGAAGTGAGTGGGAGGAATGTAGAACTTGATGAGGTAATTGTACCTTGATACGTCTCCAACATATCTATAATTTTTGATTGTTACATGCTGATACATCTCCAATGTATCTACAATTTTTTATTGTTCCATGCTATATTATATTCTGTTTTGGACATTATTGGGATTTATTATACACTTTTATATTATTTTTTGGACTAATCTATTAACCGGAGGCCCAGCCCAGAATTGCTGTTTTTTTGCCTATTTTAGGGTTTCGCAGAAAAAGAATATCAAATGGAGTCCAAACGGAATGAAACTTTCGAGAACATGATTTTTGGAAGGAACATGATCCAGAGGACTTGGACCCTACGTCAAGGCATCAACCAGGAGGCCACGAGGTAGGGGGCGCGCCCTCCACCCTCGTGGGCCCCCTGTTGCTCCACCGACGTACTCCTTCCTCATATATATACATACGTACCCCCAAAATACAAGATACGGAGCCAAAACCCTAATTCCACCGCCATAACTTTCTGTATCCACGAGATCCCATCTTTGGGCCTGTTCTGGAGCTCCGCCGGAGGGGGCATCGATCACGGAGGGCTTCTACATCAACACCATAGCCCTTCAGATGAAGTGTGAGTAGTTTACCTCAGACCTACGGGTCCATAGTTATTAGCTAGATGGCTTCTTCTCTCTTTTTGGATCTCAATACAAAGTTCTCCCCCTCTCTTGTGGAGATCTATTCGATGTAATCTTCTTTTGCGGTGTGTTTGTTGAGACCGATGAATTGCGGGTTTATGATCACATTTATCTATGAACAATATTTGAATCTTCTCTGAATTCTTTTATGTATGATTGGTTATCTTTTGCAAGTCTTTTCGAATTATCAGTTTGGTTTGGCCTACTAGATTGATCTTTCTTGCAATGGGAGAAGTGCTTAGCTTTGGGTTCAATCTTGCGGTGTCCTTTCCTTGTGACAGTAGGGCAGCAAGGCATGTATTGTATTGTTGCCATCGAGGATAACAAGATGGGGTTTATTTCATATTGCATGAGTTTATCCCTCTACATCATGTCATCTTGCTTAAAGTGTTACTCTGTTCTCTTGAACTTAATACTCTAGATGCATGCTGGATAGCGGTCGATGTGTGGAGTACTAGTAGTAGATGCAGGCAGGAGTCGGTCTACTTATCTCGGACGTGATGCCTATATACATGATCATACCTAGATATTCTCATAACTATGCTCAATTCTGTCAATTGCTCAACAGTAATTTGTTTACCCCCCGTGAATACTTATGCTCTCGAGAGAAGCCACTAGTGAAACCTATAGCCCTCGGGTCTATCTTCCATCATATTAATCTTGCAATACTTAGTTATTTTTATTGCCTTTTATTTTACTTTGCATCTTTATCATAAAAATACAAAAAATATTATCTTATCATAACTATCAGATCTCACTCTCGTAAGTGACCGTGTAGGGACTGACAACCCCTTATCGTGTTGGTTGCGAGGATTTATTTGTTTGTGTAGGTACGAGGGACTCGTGCGTGGCCTCCTACTGGATTGATACCTTGGTTCTCAAAAAATTGGGGAAATACTTACGCTACTCTGCTGCATCACCCTTTCCTCTTCAAGGGAAAACCAACGCAAGTGCTCAAGAGGTAGCAAGAAGGATTTCTGGCGCCGTTGCCGGGGAGGTCCAAAAGTCAACATACCAAGTACCCATCACAACCCTTATCTCCTGCATTACATTATTTGCCATTTGCCTCTCGTTTTCCTCTCCGGCACTTCACCCTTGCCATTTTATTCACTCTCTCTCTCTATCCTCCCTCTCTTTCTTTATTTGCCTCTTTTTGCCCGTTTCTTGTTTGCTCGTGTGTCGGATTGCTTGCTTATCGTTATGGCTAGTCCCCTATCTTCCCCTTTGTCTCCCGAGTTTGAGGTTCTTCACTTAAAACAAAGACAAGGAGAAAATTTAAAATATGTTTGGTTTAGAATGATGGGGTTTTATCGTAATTGCACCCTAGAGGTGAATTTTAGAATTCTGCTTCGCAACTTTAATGTTGGATTAAATTAATCTCATAGACAACTCTTGGATTGCGTTGCCAAAGACAATTTTATTGAAATTGATCCCAGTATTGCTCATGAAATTATAGAGGGTATAGTGGGAACACTACCCCAACAAAAGGGGCATCATCATACCCAAGAAGAAACGCAAATTTCCGAGAAAATTTGCGAAGTAACCAAGATCTTACAAAAATCTCTTGAACATCTTAAGAGTGTTAGCGGGAATCTCCAGCGCATGAATATGTTGATTACCCTTCGGAATAAGCGTTTGGATTCTTTAGATATCACAATTTCCGAATATGAGGGTAAACGTAAGGAACCTCTCGGATTCGAGCATAACTCCATAAAAAAAATTAAAAACCCAAGATGATATTACCTAGATCTATCCTTGCTTTTTATGCCTAGCTAGGGGCGTTAAACGATAGCGCTTATTGGGAGGAAACCCAATTTTATTTGTATTCCTTGTCTTTTGCTCCTGTTTAGTAATAAATAATTTATCTAGACTTTGTTTTGGTTGTGTTTAATTAGTGTTTGTGCCAAGTAGAACCGTTGGGAAGACGTGGGGAAAGTCTTGTTAATCTTGCTGTAAAAAACAGAAAATTTAGCGCTCACGAGAACTGCTGCCATTTTATTTGGAAAGTGATATTTAGTTAATTATTTTTTCAGATGATTAATAGATAAATTCCTCACTTCCATCAATTTATTTTAGAATTTTTGGGGTTCCAGATCTTGCGTTAGCTACAGATTACTACAGACTGTTCTGTTTTTGACAGATTCTGTTTTTCGTGTGTTGTTTGCTTATTTTGATGAATCTATGGCTAGTAAAATAGTTTATAAACCATAGTGAAGTTGGAATACAGTAGGTTTAACACCAATATAAATAAATAATGAGTTCATTACAGTACCTTGAAGTGGTGTTTTGTTTTCTTTCGCTAACGGAGCTCACGAGATTTTCTACCTTAAGTTTTGTGTTGTGAAGTTTCAAGTTTTGGGTAAAGATTTGATGGATTATGGAACAAGGAGTGGCAAGATCCTAAGCTTGGGGATTCCCATGGCACCCCCAAGATAATCTAAGGACACCTAAAAGCCAAAGCTTGGAGATGCCCCAGAAGGCATCCCCTCTTTCGTCTACTTCTATCGGTAACTTTACTTGGAGCTATATTTTTATTTACCACATGATATGTGTTCTGCTTGGAGCGTCCTGTATTGTTTTAGTCTTTATTTGTTAGTTTTCCACAATCAGCCTTGCTGCACACACCTTTTTGAGAGAGACACACATGATTCGGAAATTATTAGAATACTCTATGTGCTTCACTTATATCTTTTGAGTTATATAGTTTTTGCTCTAGTGCCTCACTTATATCTTTTAGAGCACGTCGGTGGATTTGTTTTATAGAAACCATTGTTCTCTCATGCTTCACTTAGATTATTTTTGAGAGTCCTACAAAACAGCATGGTAAATTGCTTTAATTATTTGAGGCATTCAAGATTAAATAAATAAAAATTTCTTATGAGTGTGTTGAATACTATGAGAAGTTTGAAACTTGAAAATTGTTTTGAGATATGGAGATGGTGATATTAGAATTGTGCTAGTTGAGTAGTTGTGAATTTGAGAGATGCTTGTGTTGAAGTTTGTGATTCCCGTACCATGCACGTATGGTGAACCGTTATGTTAAGAAGTCGGAGCATGATGTATTTATCGATTGTCCTCCTTATGAGTGGCGGTCGGGGAGGAGCGATGGTCTTTCCCTACCAATCTATCCCCCTAGGAGCATGCGCGTAGTACTTTGCTTTAATAACTAATAGATTTTTGCAATAAGTATGTGAGTTCTTTGTGATTAATGTTGAGTCCATGGATTATACACACTCTCACACGTCCACCATTGCTAGCCTCTCTAATACCGCGCACTTTTCGTCGGTATCATACACCCACCATATACCTTCCTCAAAACAGCCACCATACCTACCTATCATGGCATTTACATAGCCATTCTGAGATATATTTCCATGCAACTTTCCACCATTCCGTTTATCATGACACGCTCCATCATCATCATATTGCTTTGCATGATCATGTAGTTGACATTTTAGTTGTGGCAAAGCCACCGTTCATAATTCTTTCATATAAGTCACTCATGCATCATTGCTATCCCGGTACACCGCCAGAGGCATTCATATAGAGTCATACTTTGTTCTAGTATCGAGTTGTAATCATTGAGTTGTAAATAAATAGAAGTGTGATGATCATCATTCATAGAGTATTGTCTCAAAAAAAAGAGAGAAAGGCCAAAGAAAAAAAGAAGGCCCAAAAAAGGGGGCAATACTACTATCCTTTTTCCACACTTGTGCTTCAAAGTAGCACCATGATCTTCATGATAGAGAGTCTCCTTTGTTATCACTTTCATATACTAGTGGGAATTTTTCATTATAGAACTTGGCTTGTATATTCCAACGATGGGCTTCCTCAAAATGCCCTAGGTCTTCGTGAGCAAGCAAGTTGGATGCACACCCACTTAGTTTCTTTTTGTTGAGCTTTCATATATTTATAGCTCTAGTGCATCTGTTGCATGGCAATCCCTACTCACTCACATTGATATCTATTGATGGGCATCTCCATCGCCCGTTGATACGCCTAGTTGATGTGAGACTATCTTCTCCCTTTTTGTCTCCTCCACAACCACCATTCTATTCCACCAATAGTGCTATGTCCATGGCTCACACGCATGTATTGCGTGAAAAAATTAAAAAAGTTTGAGAACATTAAAAGTATGAAACAATTGCTTGGCTTGTCATCGGGGTTGTGCATGATTTGAATACTTTGTGTGGTGAAGATGGAGCATAGCCAGACTATATGATTTTGTAGGGATAACTTCCTTTGGCCATGTTATTTTGAAGAGACATAATTGTATGCTTGAAGTATTATTATTTCTATGTCAATATTAAACTTTTGTCTTGAATCTTTCGGATCTGAATATTCATGCCACAATTAAGAGAATTACAATGAAATTATGCCAAGTAGCATTCCACATCAAAAATTCTGTTTTTTATACTTTACCTACTCGAGGACGAGCAGGAATTAAGCTTGGGAATGCTTGATACGTCTCCAACGTATCTATAATTTTTTATTGTTCCATGCTATATTATATTCTGTTTTGGACATTATTGGGTTTTATTATACACTTTTATATTATTTTTGGGACTAACCTATTAACCGGAGGCCTAGCCCAGAATTGCTGTTTTTTGCCTATTTTAGGGTTTCGCAGAAAAAGAATATCAGACGGGGTCCAAACGGAATGAAATTTTCAGGAACGTGATTTTTGGAAAGAACATGATCCGGAGGACTTGGACCCTACATCAAGACATCAACCAGGAGGCCACGAGGTAGGGGGCGCGCCTACCCCCCTGGGCGTGCCCTCCACCCTCGTGGGCCCCCTGTTGCTCCACTGACGTACTCCTTCCTCCTATATATACCTACGTAACCCGAAACTACCATATAAGGAGCCAAAACCCTAATTCCACCGCCATAACTTTCTGTATCCATGAGATCCCATCTTGGGGCCTTTTTCGGAGCTCCGCCGGAGGGGGCATCGATCACGGAGGGCTTCTACATCAACACCATAGTCCTTCCGATGAAGTGTGATTAGTTTACCTCAGACCTATTGGTCCATAGTTATTACCTAGATGGCTTCTTCTATCTTTTTTGATCTCAACACAAAGTTCTCCCCCTCTCTTGTGGAGATCTATTCGATGTAATCTTCTTTTGCGGTGTGTTTGTTGAGACCGATGAATTGTGGGTTTATGATCAAGTTTATCTATGAACAATATTTGAATCTTCTCTGAATTATTTTATGTATGATTGGTTATCTTTGCAAGTCTCTTCGAATTATCAATTTGGTTTGGCCTACTAGATTGATCTTTCTTGCAATGGGAGAAGTGCTTAGGGTTAAATCTTGCGGTGTCCTTTCCCAGTGACAGTAGGGGCAGCAAGGCACGTATTGTATTGTTGCCATCGAGGATAACAAGATGGGGTTTATTTCGTATTGCATGAGTTTATCCCTCTACATCATGTCATCTTGCTTAAAGCATTACTCTGTTCTCTTGAACTTAATACTCTAGATGCATGCTGGATAGCGGTCGATGTGTGGAGTAATAGTAGTAGATGCAGGCAGGAGTCGGTCTACTTGTCTCGGACGTGATGCCTATATACATGATCATACCTAGATATTCTCATAACTATGCTCAATTCTGTCAATTGCTCAACAGTAATTTGTTTACCCGCCGTGAATACTTATGCTCTCGAGAGAAGCCACTAGTGAAACCTATGGCCCTCGGGTCTATCTTCCATCATATTAATCTTCCAATACTTAGTTATTTTTATTGCCTTTTATTTTACTTTGCATATTTATCATAAAAATACCAAAAATATTATCTTATCATATCTATCAGATCTCACTCTCGTAAGTGACCGTGTAGGGACTGACAACCCCTTATCACGTTGGTTGCGAGGATTTATTTGTTTGTGTAGGTACGAGGGACTCGTGCGTGGCCTCCTACTGGATTGATACCTTGGTTCTCAAAAACTGAGGGAAATACTTACGCTACTCTGCTGCATCACCCTTACCTCTTCAAGGGAAAACCAACGCAAGTGCTCAAGAGGTAGCACATGCTATTATATTGTCCAGCTTGGATGTTTTATATGCATTTATATGCTATTTCATATGATTTTTGGGACTAACCTATTAACCTAGAGCCCAGTGCTAGTTTCTGTTTTCCCTTGTTTTTGAGTTTCATAGAAAAGGAATATCAAATGGAGTCCAAATGAGCTGGAAATTTACGGTGATTTTTTATGGACCAGAAGAACCCCCGAAGCAAAAGAGTTGGGCCAGAAGAGGCATGAGGCCTCCGCAAGGGTGGAGGGCGCTCCCTACCCCCCTAGGGGCGCCATCCGGTCTTGTGGGCTCCTAGTGGACCCCCCTGACTTGTTCTCGATGCCAAAAATTCCTATAAATATAGTAACCCCTAGAAGTAAACCTAGATCGGGAGTTCCTAGGGCATATTTCCTTCAGTCTCCCACTTGCACTAGAGTCAATAATCTAGTTCACATCACCATGTGATTTAACACCCATAGTTCACATCGCTATGTGACCAACACCCAAAGAGTTTACTAGATCCAATAAACTATTACTATCACTGTTACAGTTACTGTTCCTGCTATCACTACTATCAAAGCTATCATATTACTGTGCTATTGATGACTTTGCTGCAGATAATTAATCTCCAGGTGCGGTTGAATTGACAACTCAACTGCTAATACTTGCAAGTATTCTTTAGCTCCCCTTGTGTCAAATCTATAAATTTGGGATGCATACTCTACCCTCAAAAACTATTGCAACCCCCTATACTTGTTGCTTATCAGTGACCAACACCCAAAGAGTTTACTAGAGTCAGTAATCTATTTCACATAGCCATGTGATTAACACCCAAAGAGTACTAAGGTGTGATCATGTTTTGCTTGTGAGAGAGGTTTAGTCAACGACTCTGTCACATTCAGATCCGTATGTATTTTGCAAGTTTTATGTCTACAATGCTCTGCATGGAGCTACTCTAGCTAATTGCTCCCACTTTCAATATGTATCCAGATCAAGACTCAGAGTCATCTGAATCGGTGTTAAATCTTGCATCGACGTAACCCTTTACGATGAACTCTTTATCACCTCCATAACCGAGAAACATTTCCTTAGTCCTCTTAGGTAACTAAGGATAAATTTGACTGCTGTCCAGTGATCTACTCTTGGATCACCATTGTACCCCTTGCCAAACTCATGGCAAGGTACACAATAGGTGTGGTACACAGCATGACTTACTTTATAGAGCCTATGGCTGAGGCATAGAGAATGACTTTAAATCTCTCTTTATCTTCCGTCATGGTCGGGTTTTGAGTCTTACTCAACTTCACACCTTGCAACACAGACAAGAACCCTTTATTTGACTGATCTATTTTCAACTTCTTCAAAATCTTGTCAAGGTATGTGCTTTGTGAAAGTCCTATCAAGTGTCTTGCTCTATCCCTATAGATCTTGATGCCCAATATATAAGTAGCTCCACCGAGGTCTTTCATTGAATTTTTTATTCAAGTATCCTTTTATGCTATCCAGAAATTCTATATCATTTCCAATCAATAATATGTCATCCACATATAATATCATAAATGCTATAGAGCTCCCACTTACTTTCTTGCAAATACAAGCTTCACCATAAGTCTGTATAAAACCATATGCTTTGATCACCTCATCAAAGCATATATTCCAATTCCGAGATGCTTGCACCAGTCCATAGATGGATCGCTGGAGCGTGCGCACTTTGTTAGCACCTCTAGGATCGACAAAACCTTCTAGTTGTATCATATACAACTCTTCTTTAAGAAATCCATTGAGGAATGCAGTTTTGACGTCCATTTGCCAGATTTCATAATCATAATATGTGGCAATTTCTAACATGATTTGGACAGACTTAAGCATCGCTACGGGTGAGAAAGTCTCATCGTAGTCAACCCCTTGAACTTGTCAAAAACTTTTTGCGATAGGTCGAGCTTTGTAGATGGTAACGTTACCATCAGTGTTAGTCTTCTTCTTGAAGATCCATTTATTTTTTGTGGTGTGTCGATCATCTGGCAAGTCAACCAAAGTCCACACTTTGTTCTCATACATGGATCCTATCTTAGATTTCATGGCCTCAAACCATTTATCGAAATCTGGGCTCATCGTCACTTCTTCATAGTTCGTAGGTTCATCATGGTCTAGTAACATGACTTCTAGAATAGTATTACTGTACCACTCTGGTGTGGAATGTGCTCTGGTTGGCCTACGAGGTCCTGTAGTAACTTGATCTAAAGTTTCATGATCATCATCATTAGCTTCCTCTCTAGTTGGTGTAGGCATCACGAGAATGGATTTCTCTGGTGAGCTAATTTCCAATTCGAGAGAAGGTACAATTACCTTATCAAGTTCTACTTTCCTCCCACTCACTTCTTTTGAGAGAAACTCCTTCTCTAGAAAGGATCCATTCTTAGCAACAAAGATCTTGCCTTCGGATCTGTGGTATAAGGTGTACCCAACAATTTCTTTTGGGTGTCCTATGAAGACACACTTCTCCAATTTGAGTTTGAGCTTATCAGGCTAAAGCCTTTTGACATAAGTGTCTCAACCCCAAATTTTAAGAAACAGCAACTTAGGTTTCTTGCCAAACCATAGTTCATACGGTGTCATCTCAACGGATTTATACAGTGCCCTTTTTAACATGAATGCATTTGTCTCTAATGCATAAACCCAAAACGATAGAGGTAAATCGGTAAGAGACATCTGTCGGATTTTGAGTTCCGGCAGACCCTTGAGGTTCAAACACTGGGGTACGCGTGGAGATCTCTCCCCCACCGATCTACGCCCAATTTCCTCGCGTGATTTGAGCTGGAAACAACGAACAACACAAGGGACACAAGGTTTATACTGGTTTGGGCCATCGTTGTGGTGTAATACCCTA
The DNA here is from genome assembly GCF_003073215.2 of Triticum urartu. Lineage (NCBI taxonomy): Eukaryota > Viridiplantae > Streptophyta > Magnoliopsida > Poales > Poaceae > Triticum > Triticum urartu. Next base: position 444,231,914 of record NC_053028.1, on the reverse strand, counting down.
CTCCAGTGTGTGGTGTGGTGGATTGCCTCAAGGGCTGATGAGGATCAGTACAAATGAAGAACAGCCTCGCGAGAGGTGTTCTTGAGCTGGTGTGATGAACTGCTAGGGTGAGTTCAGTCGCCTCTCTCTCTTTCTCTGCTAGGGTTCTACCAGATTTTTAGATGTTTTCTAGCTGTTTTCTCAATGTTTCTACTCAGTGGTGGTTAGCTCTATTTATAGAGGCCTTGTGCCTCTCCCCAAATAATGAGCGAGAAGGGTGCCAACAATTGGCCATTTTGAAGGGCAACATGTAGTACAAGTTATCCTGACCAAAGGTGGTCTTCAGCTGCCAAAAGCACTGGTGATGACGCCGTCTTGGGCTCCACGGTGACCTCCGTCCTGCCGCTTTGCTAGTCTTCGTCTCGTTGCACCGTAATGGCAACCTTTGCCCGATGCCTTGGCCTGTGCTTGCCCCCTTTGCACCAAAGAGGAAACAAGGACACTGCGTAGGCCAGCGCCCGCCTGGCGCCCTCCTAGTCTCGATCGTCATGGCTTGCGTCACGGGCTCTTCGCGAGGTACCCCTGCCTTGATCTCTCCGCCTCCTCGCGAGCCTACCTGACGAGGCTGCCTCTGAGGAAGCTTCCTGTCGTCCGCCCCGCGAGGCTTGGCCCCTCGCGAGGGTCTTGAGCTTGAGCTGATGAAGATGGGTCGCGCTGGGCCCCACTTGAGCCACGCCGCAGGCCGCAGGCAGGCAAGTCTAGGGACCCCCGTTCCTAGAATGCCAACAGTAGCCCCCGGGCCCGAGGCGCGCCCGGGCTTGGCCTAGCAGGAAAGCAAAGGGGCAAGCACGAAACGCCGCGGGCCCTAACAGCCTGCGGCCTTGGGCGTCGCATGGCGATTGATTGGACGTGGGCGACTGCGCTTCCCCACAACACCTTGGCAACTGTCCATCTAACAAAAGAGGTGCCCGGGCCAGACTTACTTGCTTTGTTCTCCTTCGCCTTGCTCCAGATCCCCTTTCTCGCTCTCCTCCTCCTCCTTGCTTCCGAAATCCTCCAGATCTATCTCAATCCTTCTCATCCGGCATGCCATGGCGCCTCGCAAGTCCTCGACTGAGGCCTGGTACTCGCCGGCCCTAGATTCCCCGAACCTGTCGGAGAAGAACCTCGCCCTTACGCGCCTGATGACAGTGGCGCAGGGCAGCAAGGGGGCGATTGTGCTCAAGGCCGGCTCCGACCAGCCTGAAGTCAAGGGGAGCACCATCTATCCGCTCTCTGTGAGCGCCATTGTCGCCGGTCTGGTGCCTCCTTTCTCTGAGTTCTTCTTTGTTGTTCTCCGCCAGTACAACTTGCAGGCTCTGCATCTCCACCCCAACTCCGTTATTTTCCTGGTGATTTTTGCTTACTACTGTGAGGCTCACGTCGGGGTAAAGCCCTCAGTGGCCTTGTTGCGTCACTATTTTTCTCTCCGGGTTTCTGGTGTCCATGCCTCCGCGTGTGCGAGCTTTATCGCGTACTCCAACTCCAATGCTACCTCGAAGCCTGGGAAGAGGATCGAAGGCTTCCGGAGCAAGTGGGTCATGGTGGATGTCGGGCGTCTACAGCCCCATCTGGTGCTGCCTACGGGGCAGCCCAAGGCCGTCGACGCATTGTCCCGCGCTGAGCTTGTCGACCCTCGTGCGAAGGCGGTGCTGAAGAGGATGGACGCGGACCTGAGGCAAAGCAACTTGGGGGCGGCGAAGCTGACCGGGGCCTCGCTCCTGAGGGAGTTCCTGGAGCACCGGGTGGCTCCACTCCAGGAGCACTCGCTCCCATTGTGGAGGCTTGGGGAAGCGGGCGATGCCTTGTGCCTAAGCTCGGAGGCCCTGACCGATGAGAATCTAGTAGCGGCCCTCCATTCCTTGGTTGGGGGAGACGTGGTGAAGTCGGTGGGCGCCCCCGTCCCCCTGTTCCTTCGCGACGACTGGGAGCAGGTGGTGAACGCCATGCCCACCTTCAACGGTGAGGGGCTGGTGCCCGCGGTAGCTCCCAAGGATGTTGCGGTGCTGGCGATGGTGGAAGTGTCCTCCGGCAGCTCCAGCGAGAGTGAGGAGGAAGAAGAGGCTGAGGAGGAAGAGTCCGTCTTCGAGGCGACTGGCGAGGATTCGGGGGAGTCCTTCCCTCGGCTCAGGTCTCGGGCCCTCCGCTCCATGCCGGATGACGACGATGCCGGCGCCGGGCGAGGAGGGGAGGACTCTCCCTTGGTCACAAGGAAGGGCAGGTCAGGGCTGGTTCCCCCAGGGTCCGCTCCGATCCATGGGCGGTCTGAAGCCAGCCCCAGCCCTCCCGACGTGGCTTCTGCTTCCGGGCCTCCCGAGGCTGACCCGAGCTGCAGGCTCTCGGGCTTCAAGTTCGGCCGGAAGTTGCTTGGATCCGCGAGCGACGACCTGTAAGTGCTTGATTCCCGCTTTGCTTGGTTTCTGCCGCCGAGGCTTGACGTCCATATTCTCTTGTCAGGCCGGCGCCTGCGGCGAAGAGGTTGAGAGGGGCTTCTTCGGCTCCGCTTGGGGCGAGTCCACGTGTTGGGGCAGTGCCTTCGTCCGCTGGGGAGGAAGATGGCGCCGCTCGCGCCTCCCTGGTCCGATCGTCCTCGCGAGGCCGCCTGGGGCGCCTTGGCGAGGAGTCAGCCCCCGTGGTCCCGCTGACCCTGGAGTCGACTGCGCTCGATGCTGCAGCTGGGGCGACCAAGGCCCAGGGGGTTCCTTCCTGCCTAGGCGTGATCACGTCGCCGTCTTCTTCGCCCGCTCCGCCGATTCCTGCTTCTTCTGCTTCCTCTGCTGCCGTCCTGGACCAGGTCGCCAGCGAACTGAGCTAGCTGTGGGAGGATCTTCTGAGCGCAAACCCTCGCCTAGCGGCGGGCGCCTGGAGCTAGCTTCTGGCTGGGCCCGTTCTGCTGCCTCTGTCCGAGCAGCGCTGAGCCAGGCCGTGGCGGCCTCCGATGGGGAGAAGCAGGCTACCAACCAAGCCAAGGCCGCCCGCGACGCTGCCCTGGGCGACGCTGCGGCTGCCAAGGCTCGCTGCGAGGAGCTGGAGGTCGAGATGCAAGGCCTGCGCGACGAACTCACCAAGGAGGTCCACGGCCGCCAGGAGAAAGAGAAGGAGATGAAGGCTCGGGAGGCCGCCGTCAAGGACCGGGATGCCAAGCTCGATGACCACCACGGCGAACTGGAGACGCTGGAGCGGTCGCTGCAGGCGGAGAGGGCCGAGCTGGACGTCAAGGCGAAGGTCCTGGCGGAGGATCGGGTGGCCTTCGCGAAGATGGAGAAGAGGGCTTGTGCCGCGCTGAAGACGCTCTACGAGAGCGGCTTGGAGGAGCCGCTGGCTGGCACGGAGGATGGCCCCGCCAAGCTACTCCCCTTCCTGGTCCGTGCGCTTGAAGATGTCGTAGACGGCATTGGCCCCATGGCCGAGTCCGAGGCGCATGCCCTGTCTTCGGCGGCGCTGACGCGTGTCCTCAGCCAAGTCTACCTGCGCGACCCCAGCGTCGACGTCAACAGCCTGTTGGAGCCCGTGAGCGGCGACGTTGCCGCCGCTGCCACTGAGGCCGTGAAAGGCCGAGCCAAAGCTTTGCTGGGGAGGTTCCGCGCCTTCGGCATCTTGCCCGGGCGCGGTGCCGCCAGCTCCGCGGCCCCAGGAGGCGGCGCCACTGGAGAGTGATCCCTTCGCGGCTTCCGTCCTATTTTTATTCCTGCAGCACGCACCATGCCTCGCGGAGGCATTTAAACTTGTGTTTGGCATCATAAAACAATCTATAGCTTGAAATATTTGCTTTGAATTTCCTGGAATTTTCAAATTTCTCCCCTACTTGCTCGCGCTCTACGTCGGCAGGGCCCAGCCCCGCGCATACCTCACCCAGCATTAGCCCCGACCGGAAACTAGGACGGGACTAAGGAGTGAGGGGCTACGTGGCAAGTTAGGCTCCTGAGTCACGATGCTCAGGAGTCCCCCTTAACGCACAAGCAACAAGTAGGAAAGGGGGGAACGAGGAGTGGATTGATCGTTATGCATCGGCAGGGCCCGGCCCCGCGCGTACCTCACCCAGCGTTAGCCCCGACCGGAAACCAGGACGGGACTAAGGAGTGAGGGGCTACGAGGCAAGTTAGGCCCCTGAGTCGCAATGCTCAGGAGTCCCCCTTGACGTTCAAACGGGTTTCCATACCTTGGCTCCGCTCGGGGAGGGGCGCCTGACGACCAGGTCCGGGGGACCTGGCTGGGCGGCGTGCGCTCGGGCGAGGCCCGGGCATAGCCCCCGTGTCTAGCCCCCTCGTGCGGCGCTCCCGAGGGGAGGCGTTGCGATGGTGCCGTACACTGAGCTCTGGCTCCCTGAGGTTGGTACAGCCGGAGGCCGCCCTCAGTTGTTTATCACCAGCGCGGAGCATAGCGCTTTCGTATGTGTACGGGCATAGCCGCTCCTCAACAGTGTCGTCAGCAAGCGCGGAGCATGGTGCTTCCACTGGTACGTGGGAGGGGGCTCCCCTCCAGGAGGAGCCCCCGGGGCGTGTACAGCCCGGCCCTGACAGGTGGCCGGCACGGTAGGGCTAGGAGAGGTGTATCTGGGCACTCGTGAGCCAACGTGGGACTCACGAGGCCCTACCTCGAGGCGGGTTGTGCCTGGCTCTGGGCCTTTATCAATGGTGTGTTCCTGCAGGGTGGTTAGGATGCAAATGCTCTACGTCCTCAGGTCCCGGCCCTCGAGCGAGCTTAGCCGTTGCTGGTATGACAGGTCGTGATGCCGTGGGTCAAGGCCAGGGGGTGAGGGCTGGAGAGCTAGTAGGAGTCCATGAGTCGCGATGCTCAGGTACCCCCCTTTTAACGTGCAAGCGCTTTGCATGAAAGCGGAGAAGTCCGCAATAAGCAACAGGTGATAATTGAGCGCGAAAGAGCAAATTCATTTTAAGTAGACACGGGAAAAGCAAACACTGCAGGGCCAGGCCCAAGCAGCTCGGGGATGATGCAGCCCGAGGGGCGCCCCCGACAAGGTAAGTAAAGAGCATAAGCAAAACGGATACATGCCGCAGGGATGGACCCGCGCGGCCTGGGAATGATGCAGCATTGTGGGCGCTCCCAGTTGAAAACAGAACTTAGAAAGATGTCACCTGGTGCCATTGAAGATGGAGTGATGTTGAAGAAGCGGGCGATGCACGATGAAGACGTCGACCCTCACGAGCCCCCAGGCCCAGGAGCCTCGGGAGGCTCCGGGGGCACAGGTGGGTCTCCGAGAGCCATCTCCATCTCCGCCAGGACCGTACCATGCCTGACCTCCTGAGCCTCCAGAATGCTCCTCAGCAGGCGCCGATGAGCGGCGACCGCGTTCGGCAGGCCGAAAGGCATGCGAACGTAGCTGTGAGGCGGACCCTCGCAACGCCCCACGCGTGAAGGCCAGAGGCGCTCCTGAGACGCGGCTTGGTTGAGCCCCGGTACGTCGACGTAGACGCGCAGCCCACCATCCTCACCTGGATGTGGGGCCATGGTGGGGGAGCGGTGGCTGCCGCGCATGACTCTCGACTCCTGTAGCTCCTGAGTGTTGCTTGCGATGAACTCCTGAGGGTTTGGTCTTCCTTGCCTTGTACCTTCCTGAGGGAAACATGCCCAGAAGCACCCCTCCAAGTGGTGCCCGAGCGCCTCCCTCGCGACCTTGGCAAAGTCGGTGGCTCTCCAAGAAAGAGCCCCCGAGCCCTGCCTGCGGAGGGCGCCGGGCACGCTTTCCTATGCAAGAGAGGGTGGCGCTCCCTGATTGGGCGCAGATCCTGACAAAACACCTCCGGAGGCGCCTCCCTCCTGATGGCTTGGGCCAGGCAAAGCCATCTTCTTCTTGGGGGTCGCCTCGGGAAGTCTTCCATTTACACGGTCCGGGTCTTCGATTGCTGCGGCTTGGAACGTGCGCTCAAGTGAACACATTGCGTCCCTTTCTTCATAGGGTACGGTGATGACTCCACCACTTCCTGGCATCTTGAGGACATTGTATCCATGGTGAGTCACTGCCATGAACTTTGCCAGGGCTGGGTACCCGAGGATGGTGTTGTATGGCAGACGGATGTGGGCGACGTCGAAGTGATGAGCTTGATGCAGTAGTTGTCGCGCTGCCCGAAGGTGACTGGAAGGCAAACCTGCCCTATCGGAACAGTGGAACCATCAGTGACTCCTGAGAATGGCTTGGTTGGCTGAAGCTGATCGTACGACACTTGGAGATTGTTGAACGTCTCGACGGACAGGACGTTGAGTCTTGCTCTGCCGTCAATGAGGGTCCTGGTGACCTGCACGTTGTTGATGACTGGGGAGCAAAGCATAGGGAGGACTCCGGCCGTTGCCGCGCACTTGAGCTGATCCGCTGAGCTGAACATGATAGCGCACGCGGACCACCTGAGAGGGCGCGTGGCCTCAAGCTTTGGGAGGACTGCATTCACCTCGCGAGCAAACTGCTTGAAGATGCGTTGTGAGGCTGGGGCCTGCGCGCCACCCAAGATGCAAGCGATCGCGCGCGGCTCCTGGAAGCCCCCGGCCCCCTCGTCCTGATGTTGGTCTTCATTCCTCCTTGGTGGTGGCGGCAGAGGAGGAAGGCCTGTGTTGCCGCGCGGGCAATCCTCACGAGGCTGATCTCTCCAGCCTCCCTCGCGAGGCTGGTCCTGCCAGTGATCCTCGCGAGGTCGGTCTCGCCCCCCTTGGCGAGGGCCACGGTCTTCCCATCGTCCGCCACCTCTTCCTCCTCCTCCGCCATAGCCCATGTCGTTGCACTCGGGGCGTCGGCCGACACGTCCATCTCTCACGGCCCTGAGCTCTTGACATTCGTTGGTGTTGTGGGTGTGGAGGTCGTGGTACACGCAGTACCGGCTGCCTTTGGATGACTTAGGCTGATCCCTGCCTCGCTTGGTGTCTGGCTCCACTGCAAGCACGGCAGCCCCCTTGCGCTTCACATCCTTGGACTTTTGTTTCTTTTCTTCTCGGTCGGCAGCCGGGAGCTCGAGGAGGGAAAGGCGCCCTTCCTCAGCCCTGGCGCACTTGGTCGCCAAGTTGAACAGCTCCAGGGATGTGCATAGGTCTTCATGGATTGCTAGCTCCCCCTTCATCTTGACGTCGCGTACGCCATCGGAGAAGGCCGAGATGATGGCTTCTTCAGTCACCTTGGGGATCTTGAGGCGAGCGTTGTTGAAGCGCTGGATGTATTTCTGCAGGGTTTCCCCTTGGTGCTGCTTGATGCGGCACAGATCGCTCACGGCCGGGGGCCGGTTGCGAGTGCCCTAGAACTTGGCGATGAAGCGAGTGCGCATCTCGTCCCAGGAGGAGATTGTGCCAGGAGCCAGGTGTGGGCCCCGTCCTTGAGCACCATGGGAAACCAGTTCGCCATGACCCTTTCGTCTCCGTTGGCGGCTTTGATGCATAGCTCGCCCAAAGGAACGGAGTTGATGCTCCCACATCCATAGCATGAGTAGTTGAAGCAAGTGAATGATTTGAAATTCGAGTTATTTCACAGAATAACACTCTTAGAGCTGCAGGAACTCCGCCGGGTCCGCCGTGCCATCGTAGCGAGGGGGCAGGTCTGGCTTGAACTTGCCTGGCCATGCGACGCCGCTTAGCTCGGGGGATAGGGCACGGCAGCCTGTTGTGGCCACCGGTGCCTTTTGCTGGTACTGGGCTTGCTCATGGGGATTACCGCGCGCCGCCGCTTGGAGCAAAGCAGGGTCTTGACGTGGAGGTGCGGGGACGCGCTCTTGGTGCGTCGGTGCTGGGAGCGCGCGAGCACCTTCTTGGGGACGAGGAATCTCTTGGCAGCTCCTTTCTTGCTGTGCAGGCGCCGGACGCGGAGGGTCTCACCCAAGGGGCTGCGCGCCTTGGAGCCAAGGCGCCTCCATGGAGAGGAGGTGGTGGAGGCACCTCCTGATCCTCGCCTCCTGCGCGGAATGGAGGGCGAGGCAGCGAGAGGGACGGCAAGGGGGATCCCCCTGCGGCGCTGACGAGCTCGGTGATGCGGATGAGCCAGTCTTCGTAGAGGTCGTCGACGGGGCGGTAGTGCAAGTGTTCTCTTGCCAGGAGCAGTGCGGCGTGCGCGTCCATGGGGGCACGACGGGCGTGGGACAACGAAGCGGCTGGAGTCAGCGATGGCGTGGCGGTGCGGCCCTCCCGCCGTACCGAAGGATGCTGGGAGGAGGCCTGCTGCTCGTTCCCCGCTGGGCCGGTGGCGGCATTGGCGGCAGGCGACGGGGAACGACGAGGACGTCCGCCGACGGGCGCCGTCTGGGCGACGCGGGTGGCGAGAGCCGCCCGGCGCTCGGCGCGAGCCCGACGAGCGTCAGCCATGGACACGACGGAAGATCACACACGAACGGCGGAAGAAAGATTCCGGCGCACCCCTACCTGGCACGCCAAATGTCGGATTTCGGGTTCTGGCAGACCCTTGAGGTTCGAACACTGGGGTGCGTGCGGAGATCTCTCCCCCACCGATCCGCGCCCAATCTCCTCGCGTGATTTGAGCTGGAAACAACGAACAACACAAGGGACACAAGGTTTATACTGGTTTGGGCCACCCTTGTGGTGTAATACCCTACTCCAATGTGTGGTGTGGTGGATTGCCTCAGGGGCTGATGAGGATCAGTACAAATGAAGAACAGCCTCGCGAGAGGTGTTCTTGAGCTGGTGCGATGAACTGCTAGGGTGAGTTCAGTCGCCTCTCTCTCTTTCTCTGCTAGGGTTCTACCAGATTTTTAGATGTTTTCTAGCTGTTTTCTCAATGTTTCTACTCTATGGTGGCTAGCTCTATTTATAGAGGCCCTGGGCCTCTCCCCAAATAATGAGCGGGAAGGGCGCCAACAATTGGCTATTTTGAAGGGGAACATGTAGTACAAGCTATCCTGACCAAAGGTGGTCTTCGGCTGCCAAAAGCACTGGTGATGACGCCGTCTTGGGCTCCACGGTGACCTCCATCCTGCCGCTCTGCTGGTCTTGGTCTCGTTGCACCGGAATGGTAACCTTTGCCCAATGCCTTGGCCTGTGCTTGCCCCCTTTGCACCAAAGAGGAAACTAGGACACTACGCAGGCCGGCGCCCGCCTGGCGCCCGCTTGGTCTCGATCGTCATGGCTTGTGTCATGGGCTCTTCGCGAGGTACCCCTGCCTTGATCTCTCCGCCTCCTCGCGAGCCTGCCTGACAAGGCTGCCTCTGAGGAAGCTTCCTGTCATCTGCCCCGCGAGGGTCTTGAGCTTGAGCTGATGAAGATGGGCCGCGCTGGGCCCCCACTTGAGCCACGCCACAGGCCGCAGGCAGGCAAGTCTGGGGACCCCCGTTCCCAGAACACCGACAACATCATAGATCGCACCATATCTAATCAAGTACAGTTACAACGTTCAGACACACCATTACGCTGTGGTGTTCCAGGTGGCGTGAGTTGTGAAACTATTCCACATTGTTTTAAATGAAGACCAAACTCGTAACTCAAATATTCGCCTCCGCGATCAGTTCGTAGAAACTTTATTTTCTTGTTACGATGATTCTCCACTTCACTCTGAAATTCTTTGAACTTTTCAAATGTTTCAGACTTGTGTTTCATTTAGTAGATATACCCATATCTGCTCAAATCATCTGTGGAGGTTGGAAAATAACAATACCCGCCACGTGCCTCAACACTCATCAGACCGCATACATCAGTATGTATTATTTCCAATAAGTCATTGGCTCGCTCCATCGTTCCGGAGAACGGAGTTTTAGTCACCTTGCCCATGAGGCATGGTTCACAAGTATCAAATGATTCATAATCAAGTGATTCCAAAAGCCCATCTGCATGGAGTTTCTCCATGCACTTTACACCAATATGACCTAAACGGCAGTGCCACAAATATATTGCACTATCATTATCAACTTTGCATCTTTTGGCATCAATATTATGAATATGTGTATTACTACGATCGAGATTCAATAAACCATTTAAATTGGGTGTATGACCATAGAAGGTTTTATTCATGAAAACAGAACAACAATTATTCTCTAACTTAAATGAATAACGACAAAAGTAACGAGCGAACGTTCTGGAATTGACAAAAGGTGCGAACGATTTCACAGCCGTCCGATCTGCATCTATCGTCGCGAGTAAATTGCCTCATTGCATCTCAGCGTCTCTCGGGCGAGGGAGTTATCCCGCGCCCTCTCTCCCTCTGGCAAGTGGCCCCGCCCGCCGCGGCTTCCTCCAATCCCCACTTCCCTCACCCACGATCCCCTCTCTTCTTCTCCCGAACTGCAACGGCTCTCGCTCCACTCCGCCCACTCCTCCCACTTCGCCATTACTTCTCCTCTTCCTCTTCCTCCGAGCAATTCGGCTCCAAATCGCTCGAGTTTCTGCAGATATCACGCGGATGGGCGCTGGTTGCTTCCGCGGCGGTCGTCGGCAACTTGTTCCGGTGAGATTTTCCTCCCCTCCCCCCCCCGGTTCGTTGTTGGGTAAAGCCTGGGGTTCCGCGGATGATAGCGCCATAATTGGTTTTGATGTTGTAGCGACCTGTTTTTCGTCAAGTTGTTTTGATCGAGTTGCGAGTGCATATGTGAGTTCATTCCATTCTAGGTCGTACGGGGGGAGGGGGATAAATTGTGTATTAGGCGTAGATGGCGATGAAATAGGTGGTTGAAGATCGTTTTTGACGGTGGGTGGTTTCTATGAGTCTGATCCGCGCGTGGTTCCTTCCATTTTTAACAATTTTTTGGAATGTGGATGTGAACTCTATACCCACCCCCTCCCTGATGTGTTTTCGGATGCAGATCTGGGATGTTGTATTGCGTGAGGTGCTGCTTGTTTAGATTCACATTTGCAACTGTAAATTGTGGTCGGTGCACAACTATCAGGACTCGTTCATTAAAGTTACCACCGGAATTGTTAAGTGTTACCACGAAATCCATGATAGCACATGCTTCAGATATAGCTTACTTGCGTAATGTTTTTTCCAAGTCCTTTTTTGCTTTGTCATTAGCACTGATTTTTGTTAGCGGTTACCCTGCAACCTGTCTGTGGTCCACTTGTTTTATATCTATCATTCTGTTTGATTTTTGCCATGTCTTATTTACTTCAAACTAGCACTTGGATTGTTAAGTAGTTTCCATTTTAATTACTCTATCTGCATTTTCAAATCACCCATTTGTCTCAGTATCTATTTTCAATGACATTTTAAGAAAGCTCATTATCTATTTTTCAATGACATTTTAAGAAAGTTATCATGGCTGTTAAATTCTGGCTATCTTTTTGTTTTGTTATCTCATTGGTTGTTGTGTCTTCCAATTCACCTTTTGTAACTCCTTACTTGGCAGTCCTTTAATATTGTTTTGTTTCTCAGGGGCACGATGCCAAGGAAGCGCAAAGGTTCTGGTGATGGCCATGAGGGTGTTCCTTCCAAAAAGCCGAAGCGCCCTCCACCTCGGAACAGGGCTTCGCCAAACTCACTTCTGGCTGCGTGTAAAGATCTGTCTGATGGTAGAAAAAATGCTATCGATGAAATGGACTTGAAAAGCCTTCGAGAGATCAAGTGCGACCACCTCTTCAATTTTCTTTGTGAGTGGCTTGCTGGGTTATACGAGCCAGACTCCCGTGAAGTGGTTGTTCCGGGGCGTGGGAGGATCCCTGTTAACGAAGAGTCGGTTCATCGTGTGATGGGTGTGCCCCATGGTGGGAATGATGTCCCTTACAGTCTGCCCACAGAAGCTGATATTGAGTTAGGGATTGAGATGTTTGGTGAGCTTGGTTACACACCGAAGATGACTGATTTCCTTAATCTCATAACAAGTTCTACCAATTATGATGAGAAGTTCAAGCGGATGTGGCTTATGCTTGCCGGCAATACTGTCATTGCTCCTACTACATCCAACAAGATCAGCCCTATATGGTATGGTGTGCTGGTAAGTACTGGTAACCTATGCTTTCGTGGCTGATAACTTGCATTATGTTCACATGGTAACTGTATTGCTTTATATCATGTAGATTTTTTGTTCATTTACTTCCTTGTTTTTTCAGCAAAACATTAATACAGTCAAGGACTTGAATTGGTGCAAGTTCATTGCTAGTGAGCTCCATAAGGCACTTTTGAAGGGGAGGCCTACAAAGGGGTGTCTTCTTTTCTACAATGTAAGCGATGGTGCTTTTTTCCTGCTGTCTGGTTGTGTATTTCTGACAGCAATGACTCTTTTTTTACCAACTTCTGTACATTGATGCTATCGATCTTACTGGTCTTGGTATCTCATTGCCCGTTGGAGCGTTTGCTATCAATGTTTGGACAAAAGAGAAGATATCTGAATTTCTTAGTATGGATGTCCAAGCGGACGGAATTTCTTATGGCAAACTACCGGTAACTTTGTTTTTCTTTTCCTTCTAATCAGTTCATGTACTTACTGCAAATGCATTTGTTCTTTATACTTTTCTTTACTCGTTTTCATTCTCAACAAATCACCAGTTGAAACCCCAGTTTGGTGTCGATTTCTGCTTGTTTGGCGGTTTACAAGGTCTTGGGAAGTTCATGCGTGTGCATGTCCCACCAAACTGCAATGAAGAGGTATGCTTTTTTTGTTTATATCTATTCTAGTAATTTGTAGCCTTTTTCTTTGTTGTTGATACATTTTTTGATGGTAACTGATGACTATGCAACCTTATAAGTGTTTTTGTATTACACATCTGAAATTTTTTCTTCATTAGCTATTTTTATGTTGTGTTTTTATGGTGGTAACTTTTGTTGCATGCACATGGTAATTTTGTGTCTGTTTTACCTGATAAATCATGTTTTACCAATCTAAATTTTATTTTTTAACAGTTGATAACTTGTGTGGTAATTGGTTGATACTTTCTGTTGCACTCACATGATAACTTTAGAATGGAAACCCTGTCTATTTTTTAAGTTCTCTTATGATATCTTGTTTTGTTTGTTTTATTAATGAGTAGAAACTTGCAAAGGCTTCTGAGCTCGTGGGTCGGTTTTCATCTGGCTTGGTTGGCCTGCTTGGCGATCTTGTGCAAGGGTTCATCTCACTTGATGATGAAGGCTGTTCATATGTGTCCCGTCGACTAGACACTGATCTTAGGGTGATTTCTTCTGCTACCCGGAATATGGCGAAGCCCTCTCCTACCCGCCGTACCCGTCAATCGGAGAGTCCCGGCAAGAATATTATGGATGAGTCTGATACTGACCATGATACGAATGAAAATGACGGGGACGAATCTGATGATGATGATGATGACTTTACGGTTTTGTATCATCGTTCTTCTTCCCGCAGCGGGGCAGAGAATGTGGCCTCTGGTAGCAGGGCAGCGGATGTGGATACAACTCACTCAGGCAATGCAAACGCTGAATTGCGTGACAGTGTAACAGAAAATGTAGAAGGCATACCTGATAGTGTAGCAGGAAATGTGGACCCAACTCAATCAAGCGATGCAAACGCTGAAGCACGTGACAGTGTAGCGGGAAATGTCGAAGGCATATCAGACCATGCGGGCGATGAACCTGTTATTGAGTCCTAGATATTGCTCACTGGTACTTCTAACACGGTGTGAAGCAGCTCAGGGGATGGCGTGCTCAGCCAGCGTGATAAGACAGACACGCAATTTGATTTGGCCACTGAGTCTTCTGTTAAAAGATGCGGTGCTCAGCTTGCCAAAAATTTGGCTTACATGCGGAGGCGCAAGAAGTTGAAGCTACCATCTCCACCCCGTTCTGTTCCGCCACCTGAGCCTGTCCAGCTGTCAGAAAGGGACATCCATTTATCTGTCATGAAAGTTGTTGTAGAAGAGCTTGGGATCCGTGTGGCTGACAAGGGCACCGGTGAGGTCATTCGACCCTCAACTGGTACTAAACAGGTTCCACGCAGGTGAAATATCCTTTTGTATTTTTCTACTTCTTGTATTTTCTTCAGTTCTAACACTACATGGTAGCTTCAACTCATTTTATGTGATAACTTCAGTAGGACCCTTCTAATAACTTCACCTTTTTTGTCTTATACACATCTTCTAAACTACTGGTCCAATCTCTTTGTTCACTACTTCATTTTATTTTTTCAGGGCACCCTGCAAACAAGTTGGTACACTTGAGGCGTCATCCAGTATCCCAAAGTCTAGGTAATCTGTTGGACCAATTGGTCTTCAATTGATTATCTTTTGTTAAAAAATATGTTGCAGATTTATTATTATTATTATTTTTGCATGGTAGTTTTGAACTGTTTGTCTGGTAATTTTAGTAGTATTACAATGGTAACCTGTAACTGTCTACTTGTTTTTATGCATCTATGCTCTTTTTATATGGTAACTTTTTTTTAGGATTCACACCTGCTACTTCTTATAAATAGCTATTTGTGTCTGTTCATTTTAACACTACATCTCACAACTTATCTTTTTTTTGCAGGAAGTCAAGTGGAATTAATGCCGCTAAAAAGGTGCGGTTTACCAAGACTAGGTCTTCTCCTCGACTAAGAGCAGCATCTTCGCAGCCGATAGAGGTTGTGGATCTTGAAGATCAGCCCACGTTGACGTCTCCTGTTGTCGGTTCACAACCTATTGTGATGGGCTCTTCGCCAGCGTCCGTCGAAGCAGCAGCTGCTCCCGAAGTTGCATCTGATGCTGTTGAATCTGTAGAACAACTGGCTACAGTGGCCACCGTCACTGCTGTTGTTGAAGAGCTTGCCACTGCAGCTGTTAATGATGAAATTGATGCTGATGAAACTCCTGTCGCGGACACTGGTATGCACTGATTGATAACTAGTCTGATGTTAAACATACATATCTAGTTTGTTCAATGTGATAACTTTTTTGTCCTCTCATTTTATGCAGCTCAACATGTTACTGAACCAGTCACCGAAGCTGCCCAAGTGTCCATGCCCCCTGAAGCCGGAGTGGCTGTTGTAGTGACTGGTGTTGATGCAGGAAAAACAGCTCCAGGTATGGAGTGTTCTGATGGTAACTATAACATGTTGTGGTGGTAACTCTTACTTGTTTATGATGGTAACTATAGTGTATTTTCTGATGGTAATTGTACTTGTATACTACAGTCCCAGCTGTCAATTCTGATGCTCAAGATGAAATTGCTGAACTTCAAGTTGCGGATGATTCCCAGAATGTCCAATTGCATCACTAAGTTCAAGCTGAAGACGTTGTTGTTACTCCAGAAGCTGCAAGTGATGATGCTGTATTTAGAGTTGATGGTGATTTCACCCCACCAAGCTGCTCTCTCGGACTTGGCTCCATTTTTGGTGTGACGCTTGAAGCTCCACCAGTGGCAGCTGTGGTTCAGGGTATCCCTTCATCACCTCATGCACCACAAACAGTAGCAGGAGCACCACAAGCAACAGAAGTGCTAGAATCAGTAGCCGCACCGCAAGCAGCAGAAGTACTACATGCAGCAGCTACAACATTAGCTGATTCAGACGCGATCGTAGCGCCTGCCTCTACTGCCGCAGAGATAGTTGAGGGCATAGACGTTGAACCGATTGCTTGGGCGCTGCCTGCCAACTCCGGTAAGTGAAGACCTTTTTGTGTCTTCACTTCATAGCAACGATTGAATGACGGAGGCACTTGATCGAAGACCTTTTTAAATGTTTTTATGTGCTTTCTTCCGTATTTAAGTCAGTTTTTTTCCTTTTTCCCTATGTCTGTGTGCGTGTGTGGATGAATGTAATATGACTCTTTATGCTTTTGTGTTATGTGAAATGAACCATTTTGTGATTCTCGTTCACCATAATTTGTGTGTTGTGCTTTTGTATTTATTTATCTGTATGTGTGTACTCCTGATTGTGATTACTGATTACAATGTATTATTTTTACCTCCCATGACAACATTAATGTGTGTTGTTTTCATAATATAACCCCCCTTCTCCCACCTGGTAACTTACCTTCTCCCACCTGGTAACTCACCTTCTAACTACCTGGTAACTTGATATGCTACACGATGGTAACACCTCTCATTACTCTAACAACATGCTCCACTAGCCTACCTTAGACCATATGTTCTATGGTGATCTAAGCTAACCAGTTTTTTGCATGACATCTTCTGCATTTTTTTTCTGGTCACGGTTAATAACAGTTTTTTTGAACATTTTTTCATGTTTTTGCCTGAACAGTGATGTCCTGGTAAATGTAATTGTTTTGGCACGATAACTTTGACTCTAACCACATATTATCTTACCCAATAAGTTTTTTTCACAACACTCCTATTTTTTTGTTGTGTTGATAATTCACTCATTACTTTTAGCTGGTAACATCCATTGGATTATACTGGTAACTATCACTCTATCCCAACGTTACCTTGCCCAACAAATATTTTTTGCGACAGCCCCTTGTTTTTTAGTGTGCCCACGGAGCTCATGAGTGTTATTTTCTGTATATGCATTTTTTTGGTTTGTTTATCGTTAATATCCTTTTCTCATGCCCCTAATCTTACCTATTTTTTTATGTTCATGAAAAGACCGTCGTGTTCGGGTGTACGATGTCGAACTTGACGATGATGAAGTACTTATGTGGTGGGAAGAATTTGAACTTAACAACCCATCAGCCAAAGGAAAAGATGTTGTGCAAGGAGGTAATCAATTTTTGTTAGTTTGAGAATGCCAAAGTTGTGACATACCATATCAATGCCTGCTGATAACTTCTGTCCAAACTGCTGATAAATTATACATAAACATTCTGATAACTTATGATCTACCACTTTTGGTTGAAACCCTTTAGATTGTTTAACCTTTTTTATCATCACCAATCCTTGCTACGCCTTTCATATTGTGTTGCAGATAATTGTCAAAGTCCCACATTTGCTACACCACACTTACCCCAACCCAAAGAGTGTATGCAGCCCAGTGCCACACCTAGATCACTAATTCGGAAAGTTAGGGCTACCCGCCCATCACAATACCTGCTGCCGCCATTTTCGGACCTCATCCCCAGCGAAGACGATGAGGCTGTTTACGCTGAAGTTATCAAGCACACAACTGATTCAAACTCCAAGATTAAGGAGTAATATACGACTATTTTCTTAGTTTTTCATGCATTTTTGTTGCCATTCCATTTGTTTTTTAGACTCTTCCCCTTTGGTATTGCAGCGTCAGGGTAATCAACATTGATGGGAGGTGGGTCACACTCGGCGAGCTTGCTAATTGTGTGAGAGAAACGGGGCACGTTTCAACCAGTATTGCTGAGTTGCATGTTCGTGTTCTTCAATATTTGGAAATGCCAAAAAAAATTATCTTCCCTTGGTTGTTGTCCATTTATCTGCTTATTGGAGACTTCAACTGTAAATCTATACTTCATCATTTCCGACGGGACCAGCACTACATTCTGAGCCATCAAAATGAGGTACTTTCTGGGTTTTCTTGCCACTCTACACTTTTAATATCCATTGTCTACACTTTTTTTACAGTGCATTTTTTCATGATAACTTCATTATACACAATCCGGTATGATAGTTCATTTACTTTTGCATGGTAACTCTAGCACTCATTTTCTGGTAACTTGTTTCCTCTGCCATGATAACTTATATTGTTTTGCATGGTAACTTTAGCACTCAGTTTATGGTAACTTGTTTCTTCTGCCATGATAACTTTTTCTTGTGTTCCCTGTATTTAAATATGGCTCCCTCTTTTTTGTTACTGCTATGATTATTGTAGCTTCTATTCCCTGCCTTGCAAAAGTTGGGACCGGGACCATATGATGGTCATTGGTATGTACTGTCGCTGAATCTTAAGGTGAAACGATTTGAGGTGCTGGATTCGTTGCGTGAAGAAGATAGTCCATCTTTAATCGAGCACGCAACAAGGTACATGAATGCTATAAAGAAGGCTTGGTTGATTTCATACAAGGACTCGCACAAGCAAATTCAAGATTATGAACTCGTGTATATTGATGTTTTTAAACAAGAGAACGGGTTAGTTGTTTGTCTGTGTTCCCTATTGTAGATGTAGCCCCATTTGTTTGATAACATGTTTTATGTACTCATACACATACTCTGTTTTCAGCATTGATTGTGCCTACTTCGCTTTCATGTCTTTGGAACTGTGGAATGGGAAAATTATTCCTGCCTTCACCCATGAGCAAGTACCGGCACTCAGAAAATTTTTGACATCAAGGTGGCTAAATCACACTCAAAACAGATGCAAAGAGTGGTGCTACCATTTGTTTGGCAACAGTTCGTGAGGTATCAACTATCATCATCTTCTTTTTTTTCGTTGTGAGAGCATTTTTCAGTGCTGGTCTTAAATTGATGGTAACTAGTCGAAAGAAGCATTTTAGCATTTTCTTGGTTGGCACACTGGTTGTTTTTTAGTGTCTTGTCATGACACATATAAGAAATTCAGTACCAGATGGTAACATATAGCTTACGTGGCTGCTATTTTTCTTATATAAATGGGCTGATAACTAGTTTGTTCTCTCATTCTTTGTTGGTCATGAAATTTATCTGGTAACTTGCATTTAGTGTTGAAAACTCATTGTAGTGTAATGACACATGTAAAACATATAGGAAATTGATGATAGCCCACAAATAACTTACCCAATATGTTTACGATAACTTTCACCACACAATTCTTAAAATTCCAACCCACAAATCTGCTGATAACTTACATAAATATAGGTGCTATAATTCGGATTACATTTTTTGCACTGATAACAATCAGCAAAACAAATGAAGATAAGTTTCTTGTCCATTCATTTGTAGCGACGATCTTGTTTTTCTCTTTCATTCATCTTGTTAGAGGTGATGTGCACTTCCGCTTGTCGTGGTGCACGCTGCCGCAAACACTGCACTTTCTTTGTTTTGCTGGTTTTGCAATGTCAAAGGGATGCTGATGCTTCTTTGTTTTCGGCCGTCCTTTCATGATAGTCTTCGGAGGGTCTAGTATCGTTTTTGTGTTCGAGGAATGGGATGCAGCAGCTGGCATGTTGGCGCTAGCTTGTATTGTCACAGGGATGCTTGTTTGTCCCGTGTTTGGGTTCTCCATGTTAGGTATGTTTGTTTGCTGTTCGGCATGGACAGCTTCACTCGTTGCAACCACTGGAATAGAACATGGGTCTTGTTGTGATTGGAACAATCCTCTAGCTTCTTCCTTGTCCTTTCTGGCCTTCTTACGTTGGCTTTTTGTTAGCTCGTCCATTTCTTCCTTGAAAGCATATAGGTGCTTCTTGGCCACCCTGGCCCCATCATCTGTGAGGCAAGCGTCCTTGGTTGTTGCCTTGAAGTCCCTTAGCATTGATGTATATCGCATGACGCTTTTTCCCTCCTCTGGCATGCTCTTACTAACTGTTGGTTGTTCAAAATCAGGTTTGATTAGATCTTCCTGTTGATCCCAAGTCCACCTCTTTAGAATATACTTCTCAGGTATCTCGTAGACCCCAATTTGGTCCATCACTCGTAAGACATGTGCGCAGAGTATACCATCTCGCTCAAACTTGCAGCAAGTGCATGAATATGTCCCTTCATCCTTGTTTGCTTGCACATGGTAGTCCCTGCCCCCATATTTTGGTATGATTCCTCTGACTGAGCCAACCTTGAATGACTCATCTTGCAATGTGTCACATCTGTAGCCAGTTTTCACCTTCATCTCCATCTGGAATTTGGTGAAAATATTATGCGTGTAGAGGCCCTGCACCTGTAACTCGAGCGGGTTGAAGGAGTATGTTTCCACCTCTTTGTACACTGTTTCCAGGTGCTCTTTTGACACGCTCACCATCACCTTCTCCTGTATTGCAGTGTACTGTTTTGCAAATTCCACTAGCAAGTTATTTGGGTTGACGTACTTCTTCAACACAGCGTTGAATCCTTCGCTCCTTGCTGTTGTCTGCAAGAACGGGAAGAAGTCGTGCATGTAGTACACAGGGACCCAACATTCCCTGTTTTCCCATAGCCAGTGAAAATGCTCGTTGTCCGTTTGCCCATGATCATCTAGCATCTTCCACCATTTTTCCTCAAACTCGTCAACTGCGTTCAAAAACCAAGTAGATGGTGATTTCAGTGCACACGTCATGGTAATTCTAATACACTTAACATGATAAATTGCTTCAAGGGACAGTATGTGGTAATTTTTAGTGCACACCCCGTGGTAATTCTAATACACTTAACATGATAACACCTCATGGTACTCATGTTCTCATATAACTCTTTTCACTGCATGCAATAGTGAAAAGGATGGTAAGTCAACTACACATATCATGATAAGTTTTGATGCACTTATCATGATAACTTCCTTCATGCAACACTAGGTGGTTGTAGTCGATGCAGATTTTGGGAACTATAACTACATGGCAAACATGCTAAAGTGGTCATGGTCACTTAAGAACATGAGTACTAGTAACTCTTTCACAACAGTCCAGTTTTTCACACGAGTACCTTATTTTTTATCAATGTGGGAAAAATGTGTAATGCTGGTCATAATTTACTATAATTCAGCATGGTAACATTGGATATCGCGACACAGTTATGTAGTTTGTGGCAATATGAGTAGAGTGTGTTGTGTGAAAATACAATACCATTCAAGCTGTTGTCAACACAATCTTTGAATGCTTTGTTCAGTGGTTCATCATCGGCCATTAACCTCCCAAGCTTCTCTTGTGCTTTCTTCATAATGTGCCATCTGCAATTTCTGTGTACTATCCCGATGAACACCTCGTCAATAGCATTCCTCATGGAAAAGTCCTGATCTGTGATTATGTTCTTTGGTGCAACCCCACCCATCGCATGCAAGAATGTGTTAAACAGCCACACAAAGTTGTCAGTCAGTTCGTTTCGAATGAAACCACAACCGAATTGGATTGATTGCCCGTGGTTGTTAATGCCAATGAAGGGGCACATGGCATCTTGTACATATTAGTCATGTACGTTGTGTCGAAAGACACAATGTCGTTGTATTTTGCGTATGCCCTACGTGATGCACCATCTATCCAGAACACGTTTTCCACCCTGTCTTCATCATCAAGTTTCATTCTCCAATAGAAATCTGGATCCTTTGCCCTGAGCTCCTCAAAGTATGCAATTGTGCTCCCCACGTCTGCATTACGGTACTCCTTGCGAAACTTGGCTCGCTGATTCGCCACGTCCTGTGTTGTGTATGGTACATTCTCAGCATCACCATAGAACCATGAAATTAGTTGCATTTGCCTTGCGGTTTCTATGTTGCATTCATGTAGAATCCATAAGAAATCTTGCTCGTCTTTGGGAATGTTCCTATGTGAGGCTAGAAATTTTGTCAGAGATGGCTTTCTTATCAGTGGATGGTTGTGGTTATCATCAAAGCGTTCGACTCTCCACCACGCATCCTTGTGCGTAAGGTAAAGGTGGGCTGGACACTCAGACCTCTTAACCTTACGCCTTTTTCTCTTCTTCACGATACCTTCTAGGTTCAGTACATCCTGCTCCTCCTCCTTCTTCCTCTTTGGCTTGCCGCCTTTCCCACACACCAGGAGTGCTTTGCTCACTGTGTTGTCCTTCAGTGTTCTTGTGTAAGCTATCCTTGTCCCAAATCCATTTCTGAGTGCATATAGCTTGTAGTGAGCAACAGCCTCCTCAAAACTTTCAAACTTCATTGTTGTATCAGGAGCCTTAGGTGTGGAGTATGCCTCAGCGTTAACCCCTCCTTGATCAGCGTTGAGCGCTCCTGTTTCTGGACTTGCTGGCTCGCTGACCGAAACATCATAGAACCTTTCTTCTCCCCCAACACTAGAACTTGCTTCCTTGTTTGGCTCATGGATCCTCTGGTTAGATGTAGGTGGAGCACCTGCATGTTTTTCACATGAAATGTTTTGTCATAACATGATTTATCATTGTTTGGTGGTAACTTGCATTGAATAAGTGTGGTAACTTGTAGTATGCTGTGATTATAATATTATGCTTCCAACATAAACATATAGTGTGCCACTTTTTGTAAGTGGGTTGCCACTTACCTGAACCAAAGCCAGTTGTACGCGCATCATCATCACGTTGTTTCTCTTGTCCAGCACTATCTGTGGCATTTGTGTTATATCCATGGTTTTCCGACATGTTATTGAAGCACCTGCTTACACATGTTAATAGCATATGTGAGACAACTGAAAATAACACTACTGTTTACATACATCAATCACATTTTTGCACATTGTGCATGCTATCTTTTTTGTACTTTTTTGTGATTCTTTTTTGAGTTGACATGGATATTATCATTTTTTATGCAGGTAACAATTCGTTACTCATTTGGGACTCTACTCTACTCGGCACACCATTCCCTGCTTCAAAAATCAATTCAATTTCTTTCTTGATGGCAACTTTTTGCATAGATGCACCATGATGGCATGGTAACAGATGACAATACTGATGATAACTTTTGTATGAAAAAATGTGGTAGCTTTCTCTACAATAATTATAGCCTAATTGTAACAAGAGTGGATTCTGTTATGGTGTTGTGGCTTCCTTTTTTACATCCAGCAAGAATTTTTTGTTGCCTAATTTCACTGTTTTTGTGCAACAAGTTCAAAAGGAGTTGTCTTTTTTCAAGAAAAAAATCTTTTGCATATGCCCTGATAACTCATGTATTCTGTCATGATAGCTTATATGCACATAGTACAATAAATTAGAAAAAAAATGGCACTTTTTTCTTCCTTTTTTCATGGGGCTATTTTGGGTTGAACTGAAATGGAATTGAGATACAGTAGGGAGTGCTTAGAATGTACCTGATCCGCCTGGATTCTTGCTGGATTCTAGACGCCTGGTAGGTTCTGGTGTCCCTGGTGGTAGATCAAGCCGAGATCGGGTGGTAACTTGAGACCCCCAAGCGTTCCTGCATGATTTTGCGAAGGTTTTGCTGGATTCTGGACGCCTGGCGAGTTCTTGCGTCCCCGGTGGTAGATCAAGTCGAGATCCGGTGGTAACTTCAGTTTCCTCAAGTGTATTGCATGTTATGTGAAGCAATTGCTGGGTGAAATCGGGGGGGAGGGGGGGAGGGGGTGGGTAGGGGACGGATATGAATGGTTGAGTTCGTCGCCAGGGAGAGAGGAATAGGGAAGAGGAGGGTCGATGGAGAGTGTTTGTTGCGTTTTCTTGCTGTGGAGGTAAGAAAGTTGGGCTCACGTGATGTTTGTGGGCCAGGGTCAAGTCATGGGCCAGGGTCACGTGAGGGGCGCTGAGATGGGCCTCGCGATTGCCTCCGCTCGACGGCTCGGCCTCGCGCGCTACGCGCACTCGGCCTCGTGAAGGTGGGATCGTTCGGACCTTTTCTATAGGTATGAACGTTTGGTATATATCGCAGTCCAATGAATAATCGTATCGCAATAAACACGATCCAATCATATTCACGCTCAATGCAAAACACCAAATAACATTTATTTAGGTCCAACACTAATCCTGAACGTAGAGGGAGTGTGAGATGGTGATCTTATCAACCTTGGAATCACTTCCAACACACATCTTCACCTCGCCCTTAACTAGTTTCTGTTCATTTTGCAACTCCTATTTTGAGTGACTAATCTTAGCAACTGAACCGGTATCAAATACCCTGGAGTTACTATGAACACTAGTAAAGTACACATCAATAACATGTATATCAAATATACCTTTGTTAATCCACCAAGTATTTGGGGTAGTTCCGCTTCCAGTGACCATACCCTTTGCAGTAGAAGCACTCAGTTTTAGGCTTCGGTCTAGCTTTGGGCTTCTTCACGGGAGTGGCAACTTGCTTGTCATTCTTCTTGAAGTTCCCTTTCTTTTCCTTTGCCCTTTTTCTTGAAACTAGTGGGTTTTGTTAACTATCAAGGCTTGATGTTTTTCTTGATTTCTACCTTCGCTGATTTCAGCATCGCGAAGAGCTCGGGAATCATTTTGGTCATCCCTTGCATATTATAGTTCATCACTAAGTTCTAGTAGCTTGGTGATAGTGACTACAGAACTTAGTCAATCACTATCTTATCTGGAACAACTCCCACTTGATTCGAGTGATTGTAGTACCCAGACATTCTGAGCACATGCTCACTAGCTGAGCTATTCTCCTCCATCTTGTAGGCAAAGTACTTGTCAGAGGTCTCATACCTCTTGACACGGGCATGAGTCTGAAATACCAATTTAAGCTCTTGTAACATCTTATATGCTCCGTGGCATTCAAAACAATTTTGAAGTCCCAGTTCTAAGCCGTAAAGCATGGCGCACTAAACTATCAAGTAGTCATCATATCGAGCTTGCAAAACATTCATAATTTCTGTATCTGCTCCTGCAACAGGTTTGTCACCTGGTGGTGCATCAAGGCCATAATTCTTCTGTGTAGCAACGAGGATAATCCTCAGATCACGGACCCAGTCCGCATCATTGCTACTATCATCTTTCAATTTTTCTCTAGGAACATATCAAAAAAATATAGGAGCTATATCGCGAGCTATTGATCTACAACATAGATATGCAAATACTATCAGGACTAAGTTCATGATAAATTAAGTTCAATTAATCATATTACTTAAGAACTCCCACTTAGATATACATCCCTCGAGTCATCTAAATGATTACGTGATCCAAATCAACTAAACCATGTCCGATCATCACATGAGATGGAGTAGTCATCAATGGTGAACATCTCTATGTTGATCATATCTATGATTCACGTTCGACCTTTCGGTCTCCAGTGTTCTGAGGCCATGTCTGTACATTCTAGGCTCGTCAAGTTTAACCTGAGTATTCTGCATGTGCAAAACTGTCTTGCACCCGTTGTATTTGAAAATAGAGCCTATCACACCCGACCATCATGTGGTGTCTCAGCATGATGAACTGTCGCAACGGTGCATACTCGGGGAGAACACTTATACCTTGAAATTTTAGTGAGGGATCATCTTATAATGCTACCTCATACTAAGCAAACTAAGATGCATAAAAGATAAACATCACATGCAATCATAATATGTGACATGATATGGCCATCATCATATTGTGCCTTTGATCTCCATCTCCAAAGCACCGTCATGATCCCCATCATCACTGGCTTGACACCTTGATCTTCATCGTAGCGTTGTGGTCGTCTCGCCAACTATTGCTTCTACAACTATCGCTAACGCATAGTGATAAAGTAAAGCAGTTACATGGCGTTTGCATTTCATACAATAAAGATACAACCATAAGGCTCCTGTCGGTTGCTAGTAACTTCTACAAAACATGATCATCTCATACAATAACGTATATCACATCATGTCTTGACCATATCACATCACAACATGCCCTGCAAAAACAAGTTAGACGTCCTCTACTTTGTTGTTGCAAGTTTTACGTGGCTGCTACGGGCTTCTAGCAAGAACCGTTCTTACCTACGCATCAAAACCACAATGGTGATTTATCAAGTTTGTTGTTTTAACATTCAACAAGGACGGGCCGCAGTCAAATTCGATTCAACTAAAGTTGGAGAAACAGACACCCGCCAGCCACCTTTATGCAAAAGTAGTTGCATGTCTGTCGGTGGAACCGGTCTCATGAACGTGGTCATGTAAGGTTGGTCCGGGCCGCTTCATCCAACAATATCGCCGAATCAAAATAAGACATTGGTGGTAAGCAATATGATGATCACCGCCCATAACTCTTTGTGTTCTACTCGTGCATATCATCTACGCATAGACCTGGCTCGGATACCATAGATGGGAAACGTAGCATGCAATTTCAAAAAAATTCCTATGCTCATGCAAGATCTATCTAGGAGATGCATAGCAACGAGAGGGGAGAAGTGTGTCCACGTACCCTCATAGACCAAAAGCGGAAGCGTTTGACAACGCGGTTGATGTAATCGAATTTCTTCTCATTTTGACCGATCAAGCACCGAACGTACGGCACCTCCGAGTTTTGCGCACGTTCAGCTAGATGATGTCCCTCGAACTCTTGATCTAGCAAAGTGTCGAGGGAGAGTTCCGTCAGCACGATGGGATGGTGATGGTGATGGTGAAGTGATCCGCGCAGGGCTTCGCCTAAGCACTACGAAGATATGACTGGAGGCATAAACTATGGAGGGGGGCGCCGCATACAGCTAACAATTGTTGGTGTGTGTTCTAGCGGTTCCCCCCTCATATATATATATATATATATATATATATATATATATATATATGTCGGAGGGGAGGAGAGGCAGCCAAGGGGGCGGCCCAAGTAGGAGGAATCCTACTTGAGGTCCTCCCAATTCGGCCTCCCCCCTTTCCTTTTTACCGGAGGGGGAAAGGAAAGAGAGGGGGAGGGAAGGAGGGGGGAGGATGAATCCTCCCCTTTCCTTCTCCCGTCCCCTCTTTCCTTTTCCTCCTATTTCGGCCTAGATGGGGGCGCACCAGCCCCTTGTGGGATGGTCTGTCCCTCTCTTGGTCCATAAGGCCCATATCTTTGCCGGGGGTGCCCGGAACCCCTTCTGGTGACTCGATATGTACCTGATACCCTCTGGAACACGTTCGGTGTCCGAATAGTATCGTACTATATATCAATCTTTACCTATCGACCATTTTGAGACTCCTTGTCATGTCCGTGATCTCATCCGGGACTCCGAACAACATTCTATCACCAAATCACATAACTCATATAATACAAAATCGTCATCGAACGTTAAGCGTGCGGACCCTACGGGTTCGAAAACTATGTAGGCATGACCAAGACACCTCTCCAGTCAATAACCAACAGCAGAACCTGGATGCTCATATTGGCTCCTACATATTCTACGAAGATCTTTATCGGTTGAACCGTTATAACAACATACGTTATTCCCTTTGTCATCGGTATGTTACTTGCCCGAGATTCGATCGTCGGTATCCACATACCTAGTTTAATCTCATTACCGGGAAGTCTCTTTACTCGTTCTGTAATACAGCATCCTGCAACTAACTCATTAGTCACTTTGCTTTCAAGGCTTCTTATGATGTGTATTACTGAGAGGGCCCTGAGATACCTCTCCGATACTCGGAGTGACAAATCAAATCCTAATATCGATCTATGCCAACCCAACAAACACCTTCGGAGATACCTGTAGAGCATCTTTATAATCACCCAGTTATGTTGTGAAGTTTGATATCACACAAGGCATTCCTCCGGTATCCGGGAGTTGCATAATCTCATAGTCGAAGGAATATGTATTTGACATACAGAAAGCAATAGCAATAAAACTGAATGATCCATATGCTAAGCTAACGGATGGGTCTTGTCCATCACATCATTCTCCTATTGATGTGATCCCGTTATCAAATGATAACACATGTCTATGGTTAGGAAACCTTAACCATCTTTGATCAACGTCTAGTCTAGTAGTGGCTCACTAGGGACATGGTATTTGTTTATGTATTCACACATGTATTTAGGTTTCCGATCAATACAATTCTAGCATGAATAATAAACATTTATCATGATATAAGGAAATATAAAATAACAACTTTAATATTGCCTCTAGGGCATATTTCCTTCAGTTGATGCATGTTTTCGTCCTACGTTCTCCGATAGAAACTTTGGAGTGGTTCTTTGTTGCACGTTGAGGGATTGTTATATGATCTAATTATGTTATCATTGTTGAGAGAACTTGCACTAGTGAAAGTATGAACCATAGGCCTTGTTTTCAAGCATTGCAATACCATTTTCGCTCACTTTTGCTACTAGTTACCTTGCTGTTTTTATACTTTCAGATTACAAATACATATATCTACTATCCATATTGCACTTGTATCACCATCTCTTCGCCGAACTAGTGCACCTATACAATTTACCATTGTACTGGGTGTGTTGAGGACACAAGAGACTCTTTGTTATTTGGTTGTAGGGTTGTTTGAGAGAGACCATCTTCATCCTATGCCTCCCACGGATTGATAAACCTTAGGTCATCCACTTGAGGGAATTTGCTAATGTCCTACAAAACTCTGCACTTGGAGGCCCAACAACGTCTACGAGGATAAAGTTGCGTAGTAGACACCATACCTTCTCTCAATTTGGAAAGTAGCACATCAGAGAAATATGTTCCCATGATGCCTACACCAACTAGAGAGGAAGTTACTGATGATGATCATGAATCTTTGTATCAAGTTACTACTAGACCTCGTAGGTCGAACAGAGTACATTCCGTACCAGAGTGGTACGGTAATCCTATCCTGGAAGTCATGTTACTGGACCATGACAAACCTATGAACAATGAAGAAGCTATGATGAGCCTAGATTCCGATAGATGACTTGAGGCCATGAAATCTGAGATAGGATCCATGTATGACAACAAAGTGTGGACTTTGGTGGATTTGCCTGATGATCGGCAAGCCATAAAGAATAAATGAATCTTCAAGAAGAAGAGAGACGCTGATGGTAATGTCACCATCTACAAAACTCGACTTGTTGCAAAAGGTTTTTGACAAGTTCAAGGGGTTGACTACGATGAGACCTTCTCACCCGTAGCGATGCTTAAGTTAGTCCGAATCATGTTAGCAATTGCCGCATTTTATAATTATGAAATCTGGCAAATGGACATCAACACTGCATTCCTTAATGGATTTGTTAAAGAAAAGTTGTATATGATGCAACCAGAATGTTTTGCCGATACTAAAGGTGCTAACAAAGTGTGCAGGCCCCATTGATCCATCTATGGACTGGTGCAAGCATCTTGGAATTAGAATATACGCTTTGATGAGGAGATCAAAGCATATGGTTTTATACAGACTTACGGTGAAGCCTGTATTTACAAGAAAGTGAGTGGGAGCTCTGTAGCATTTCTAATATTATATGTGGATGACATATTATTAATCGGAAATGATATAGAATTCCTGGATAGAACAAAAGGATACTTGAATAAGATTTCTTTAATGAAAGACCTCGGTGAAGCTGCTTATATATTGGGCATCAAGATCTATAGGGATAGATCGAGGCGCTTAATAGGACTTTCACAAAGTACATACCTTGGCAAAGTTTTTGAAGAAGTTCAGTCGAAGAAAGAGTTCTTGCCTATGCTACAAGGTGTGAAGTTGAGTAACACTAGAAGCCTGACCACGGCAGAAGATAGAGAGAGAATGAAAGTCATTCCCTATGCCTAAGCCATAGGTTCTATAAAGTATGCCATGTTGTGTGCCAGACCTATTGTGTACCTTGCCATGAGTTTGGCAAAGGGGGTACAATAGTGATCCAGGAGTCAATCACTGGACGGCGGTCAAAATTATCCTTAGAGAACTAAGGAAATATTTTCTCATTATGGAGGTGATAAAGAGTTCGTCGTAAAGAGTTACGTTGATGCAAGCTTTGACATCGATTCAAATGACTATGAGTATCAATCTGGATACATATTGAAAGTGGGAGCAATTAGCTAAGAGTAGCTCCACGCAGAGCATTGTAGACATAAAAATTTGCAAAATAAATATGGATCTGAATGAGACAGACCCGTTGACTAAACTTCTCCCGCAAGCAAAACATGATCACACCTTAGTACTCTTTGGGTGTTAATCACATGGCGATATGAACTAGATTACTGACTCTAGTAAACTCTTTGGGTGTTGGTCACTGATAAGCCACGAGTATAGGGGATTGCAATAGTTTTGGAGGGTAGAGTATGCAACCCAAATTTATAGATTCGACACAAGGGGAGCCAAATAATACTTGCAAGTATTAGCAGCTGAGTTGTCAATTCAACCGCACCTGGAGATTAATTATCTGCAGGAAAGTGATCAGTAGCATAGTAATATGATAGCTTTGATAGTAGTGATAGCAGCAACAGTAATGGTAGCAGTGATAGTAATAGTTTTATAGTAGTGACGATAGTAACAGCAGCTGTAGTAGCTTAGCAAGATCAATATGTAGGAAATCGTAGGCATTGGATCGGTGATTTCTTGGATGATATTCAACATATAACAGTCATAACCTAAGGCGATACGGCACTAGCTCCAATTCATAAATATAATGTAGGCATGTATTTCGTAAATAGTCATACGTGCTTATGGAAAGAACTTGCATGACATCTTTTGTCCTACCCTCCCGTGGCAGTGGGGTCCTATTGGAAACAAAGGGATATTAAGGCATCCTTTTAATATAGAACTGGAACAAAGCATTAACACATAGTGAATACATGAAATCCTCAAACTACGGTCATCACCGGGAAGTATCCCTACTATTGTCACTCCAGGGTTGCCGGATCATAAGACGTAGTAGGTGACTATAACTTGCAAGATCGGATCTAGAACATAGATATAATGGTGATAACATAAACGGTTCAGATCTGGAATCATGGCATCCGGGCCCAAAGTGACAAGCATTAAGCATGGCAAAGTCATAACAACATCAATCTCAGAACATAGTGGATACTAGGGATCAAGCCCTAACAAAACTAACTCGATTACATGATGAATCTTATCCAACTCCTCACTGACCAGCGAGCCCATGAAGGAATTACTCACTCTCGATGGATAGCATGATGGAATTGGCGATGGAGGAGGGTTGGTGATGACGAAGACGGAAGATCCCCCTCTCCGGAGCCCCAAACGGACACCAGATCTGGCCTCCCGATGAAGAACGGGGGGTGACGGCGGCTCCGTATCGCGAAACGAGATAATTCTTCCTCCCTGATTTTTTCTGGAAATATGTGATTTTATAGCGTCGGTTTCAGGGTCTACGGGGCCACCAGGTGGGGACAACCCACCTAGGCAAGCCTGGAGGGGGGCGCCCTGGTGGGTTGTGCTACCCAGGGGCCCCACTCCAGTGGTTCTTGGCTCCAGTAGTTTCCTTTATTCATATAGAAATTCCTCGTAGAGTTTTGTTCCAATCCGAGAGCTTTTACTTCTGCACAAAAACAACACCATGGTAGTTTGCTGAAAATAGCGTCAGTCCGGGTTAGTTTCATTCAAATCATGCAAAATTAGAGTCCAAAACAAGAGGAAAAGCATTAGGAAAATTATATACGACAGAGATGTATCATCTCCCCCAAGCTTAAACCTTTTCTTGTCCTCAAGCAATTCAGATGATAAACTAAAAGTGAAAAAGAAGAACTTTTACGAACTCTTTTGCTCTTGTTTACATAAATAAGCTTAAACAACACCCCGGTTTTCAGCCAAGATTATAACTAACCATGTCGACAATAACTCTTAAAAATTATATTAACTCATATCAATGACATAATCAGCTAGCGAGCAATAATAAGATATCTTAAACAACAACATGTTGTCAAAACAACCATGATATAATATGACAATACTGGTATCTCGCTAGCCCTTTCTGAGACCATAAAACATAAATGTAGAGCACCTCCAAAGTTCAAGCAGCGACTAAACATTGTAATTCATGGTAGAAAAGATCCAGTCATGATGCACCCAACATTAGCTACACAAAATGCATGAGTATGACAAGAGTGCTCTCAGGTTCCGGCGCTTATTTGAGAAGGTGATGACACAACATAAAAGTAAATAGATAGTCCCTTCGCAGAGGGAAGCAGTGATTTGCAGCGGTGCCAGAGCTCAGGTTTTTTAAACAAATGTAAATGAAATTTTGAGAGGTGCGCCCTTCTTGTTTACTTCACGACCATTATTTATCAATATCTTCCACGCTAAACACATTAGTGGAGGTTCCCAAGCGATAAAGTAAAGGTTATGGCTACGTAGGAGTTTTTATTTGATTATTTGTAAGCTCTTTTCTTTTTGTAGTTTGGGAATGGGAACCCCTATTACCAACCCTCTCGTGCAATGACGAGTGAATAAACACTCATCATGAGATTAACCCGCTTAGCATGGAAGATACCGACTACCTCCTGTCGCTCTATGAACAATCCAGGCACACAAAAAAGGATATTTATTTGAAGTTTTTAGAGGTGGCACATGCAAATTTACTTAGGACGGGAGGGTAATACCGCATATAGGTAGGTATGGTGGACTCATCTGGAATAACTTGGGTTCAAGGTTTTTGATGCACAAGCAGAATTCCCACTTAGTACAGGCGAAGGCTAGCAAATAAGTTGAACAGCGGCCAGCTAGAGCAACAATGGTCATGAACATGCATTATGCATAAGTAACATTGGATACTAGCATGAGTAGGATATGAACACCATGAACATAAATATCACAGAGGCTATGTTGGTTTTGATTCAACTACATGATGAACATGTGCCAAGTCAAGCCATTCGAACATTCAGAGGAGGATACCATACTATCATACTACATCACAATCATTTTAACACAATGTTGACATCGAAGATAAATCATTATCCACTCCTAGCTACTTATGCATGGCATGAGAAACTATGATCTCTAATTGCCATTGCAAACATGTTTGATCATAATAGGCTAAATCATGGATACTAGGTTAAACATATTTACAAAAACAGAACAAGTCGAGTTCATACCCGTTTCTCTCTGCCACGGCCAGTTCATCAAATATCGTCATTATTGCCTTTCACTTGCACGACCGAATGATCTGAAAATAATAATAGTGCAAGAGTGCCATGGACTAATCTGGAATCTTCAAACACTTTATTCAAAAGGAGAATACATGGTAATATGGGCTCTCTGTTAGATCAACAATAATGCATATGAGAGCCACTCAGCATTTTCATCATGGTCTTCTCCTCGGTATGACTCAAAAGAAAGAAAAAGAAATTCAGAGAAACACATTGAAATATTTTTGGAGTTTTTGGTTTTTATTAAACAAGCAAATAAAAGGGAAAAGCAAAAAACGAGAAAAAATATTTACACGGGAAAGCTCCCAACAAATAAAAGAAGAATAAGGAAATCTTTTTGGGTTTTCTTTTTAGATACTACAGCTAACTACGCTAGAAAGAAAATAAAAAAGAAGCAGGAAATATTTTTGGATTTTCTCAAAGTTTTTCAAACACACAAGAAGAAAGAAGATAAATTTAGCATGGATAATACAATGAAACAGTATGGACACCGACAACTGAAATGAAATGTATGAACATGAACGTAATGTCGGTGGAAATACGTACTCCCCCAAGCTTAGGCTTTTGGCCTAACTTGGTAATCACCACTCGAAGAAGCCATGAGGTCCTATGTTGAAGTGCTGGGGAGCGGGAACCTGAGGGTCTGATAACCCACAAGTATAGGGTATCGCAACAGTTTTCGAGGGTAGAGTATTCAACCCAAATTTATTGATCCGACACAAGGGGAGCCAAAGAATATTCTCAAGTATTAGCAGCTGAGTTGTCAATTCAACAACACATGGAAACTTAATATCTACAGCAAAGTGTTTAGTAGAAAAGTAATTCAATAGTAGTCATAACGGTAGAAAAAGTAATATTTTTGCTTTTATAGTGATTGTAACAGTAGCAACGGAAAAGTAAATAAGCGAAGAACAATATAGGAAAAGCTCGTAGGCAATGGACCAGTGATGGATAATTATGTCGGATGCGATCAATCATGCAACAGTTATAACATAGGGTGACACAGAACTAGCTCGAGTTCATCAATGTAATGTAGGCATGTATTCCGAATATAGTCATACGTGCTTATGGAAAAGAACTTGCATGACATCTTTTGTCCTACCCTCCCGTGGCAGCGGGGTCCTATTGGAAACTAAGCGATATTAAGGCCTCCTTTTAATAGAGTACCGGACCAAAGCATTAACACATAGTGAATAGATGAACTCCTCAAACTACGGTCATCACCGGTAAGTATCCCGATTATTAATTGTCACTTCAGGGTTAATGGATCATAACACATAATAGGTGACTATAGACTTGCAAGATAGGATCAAGAACTCACATATATTCATGAAAACATAATAGGTTCAGATCTGAAATCATGGCACTCAGGCCCTAGTGACAAGCATAAAGCATAGCAAAGTCATAGCAACATCAATCTCAGAACATAGTGGATACTAGGGATCAAACCCTAACAAAACTAACTCGATTACATGATAAATATCATCCAACCCATCACCGTCCAGCAAGCCTACGATGGAATTACTAACGCACGGCGGTGAGCATCATGAAATTGGTGATGGAGGAAGGTTGATGATGACGATGGTGATGGATTCCCCTCTCCGGAGCCCCAAATGGACTCCGGATCAGCCCTCCCGAGAGAGTTTAGGGCTTGGCGGCGGCTCCGTATCATAAAACGCGATGAATCCTTCTCTCTTATTTTTTTATCCCCGAACACGAATATATGGAGTCAAGATGGACGTCGGTGGAGCATAGAGGGGCCCACAAGGCAGGGGGCGTGCCCAGGCGGGTAGGCGTGCCCCCACCCTCGTGGACAGGGTGTGGGCCCCCTGACGTGGATCTTTTCGCCAATATTTTTTATATATACCAAAAATAATCTCTGTTGATTTTCAGGTCATTCCGAGAACTTTTATTTCTGCACAAAAATAACACCATGGCAATTCTGCTGAAAATAGTGTCGG
Source organism: Triticum urartu (assembly GCF_003073215.2). Taxonomy (NCBI): domain Eukaryota; kingdom Viridiplantae; phylum Streptophyta; class Magnoliopsida; order Poales; family Poaceae; genus Triticum; species Triticum urartu. Next base: position 444,197,650 of record NC_053028.1, on the reverse strand, counting down.
TCCGAGTTAGTTCCATTCAAATCATGCAAGTTAGAGTCCAAAACAAGGGCAAAAGTGTTTGGAAAAGTAGATACGACGGAGACGTATCAACTCCCCCAAGCTTAAACCTTTGCTTGTCCTCAAGCAATTCAGTTGATAAACTGAAAGTGATAAAGAAAAACTTTTAAAAATTTTGTTTGCTCTTGTTGTTGTAAATTGTAAAGCCAGCATTCAAGTTTTCAGCAAAGATTATGAACTAACCATATTCACAATAACATTTAGGTCTCATGTTTACTCATATCAATGGCATAATCAACTAGCGAGCAATAATAATAAATCTCGTATGACAACACTTTCCCAAAACAATCATAATATGATATAACAAGATGGTATCTCACTAGCCCTTTCTGAGACCGCAAAACATAAATGCAGAGCACCTTTAAAGATCAAGGATTGACTAGACATTGTAATTCATGGTAAAAGAGATCCAGTCAAGTCATACTCAATGTAAACTAACAATAATACATGCAAATGACAGCGGTGCTCCCCAACTGGTGCTTTTTAATAAGAGGATGATGACTCAGCATAAAAGTAAATGGATAGGCCCTTCGCAGAGGGAAGCAGGGATTTGTAGAGGTGCCAGAGCTCGGTTTTCAAATAGAGATGAATAATATTTTGAGCGGTATACTTTCATTGTCAACATAACAACCGAGAGATCTCGATATCTTCCATGCTACACACATTATAGAATGGTAAAGTTTATACTCCCCCACCACCAAAAAGCATCAATCCATGGCTTGCCTGAAACAACGGGTGCCTCCAACTAACAACAATCCTGGGGGAGTTTTGTTTGCACTTATTTTGATTTGATTTGAGCATGGGACTGGGCATCTCGGTGACCAACCATTTTCTCATGAGTGAGGAGTGGAGTCCACTCCTCTTGAGAATAACCCGCCTAGCATGGAGGATACAGACAGCCCTAGTTGATACATGAGCTATTCGAGCATACAAAACAAAATGTTTATTTGAGAGTTTGGCACATACAAATTTACTTGGAACGGCATGTAGATACCGTATATAGGAAGGTATGGTGGACTCATATGGAATAACTTTGGGGTTTATGGAATTGGATGCACAAGGAGTATTCCTGCTTAGTACAAGTGAAGGCTAGAAAGAGACTGGGAAGCGGCCAGCTAGAGTGCGACAACAGTCATGAACATGCATTAAAATTAATCAACACTGAATGCAAGCATGAGTAGGATATAATTCACCATGAACATAAATATCGTGGAGGCTATGTTGATTTTGTTTCAACTACATGCATGAACATGTGCCAAGTCGAGTCACTCGAATCGTTCAAAGGAGGATACCACCCCATCATACCACATCACAACCATTTTAATAGCATGTTGGCACGCAAGGTAAACCATTATAAACTCCTAGCTAATTAAGCATGGCATAAGCAACTATAATCTCTAATTGTCATTGCAAACATGTTTCATTCATAATAGGCTGAATCAGGAACGATGGACTAATCATATTTACAAAAACAAGAGAGGTCGAGTTCATACCAGTTGTTCTCATCTCAATCAGTTCATCATATATCGTCATTATTGCCTTTCACTTGCACGACCGAACGGTATGGATAATAATAATAGTGCATGTGCATTGGAGTAAGCTGGAATCTCCAAGCATTCAATTCAAGAGAGAAGACAAGGTAATATGGGCCCTTTGTTAGATCAACAAAATGCATATGAGAGCCACTCAAAGTTTTCATCAAGGTCTTCTCCTCTCGACCCCCAAATAAAAAGAAAAGAAACAAAACTATTTACACGAGAAAGCTCCCAACAAGCAAAAGAACAACGAGAAATATTTTTGGGTTTTCTCTTTAATTACTACTACTACATGCATGAAAAGTAAACTAGCTAAAAGCTACAACTAATTTTTTGGTTTTTATTAAGGCTTTTCAAACACACAAGAAGAAAGATTTCAAAAGAAAATAAACTAGCATGGATGATACAATGAAAAAGTATGAGCACCGACAACTGGCATGACTGTGTGAACATGGATGTAATGTCGGTGAGAAATACGTACTCCCCCAAGCTTAGGCTTTTTGGCCTAAGTTGGTCTATGCCCATGGATCAAAGCTGCTCTCTCCGGTGTACTGGGGAGGATCCTCAGGCTGCCACTGGTTGACGATCTCCTTCGGATTCCACTGATAAAAAGACTGACGGTGAGGATCAAGTGGTGGCTCTGGCTCTGCAGCTGACATCTGGCCCCGGTACGCATGAATGGCCTCAGGCAAAATGAGGTGTGTGCCTGAAAATATGTTAAACAAAGAGGGTGCAGGCAAGGTAATAATATCACAATAATTTTTACCAAATATTACTTTGTGCTTAAGTATCTTATTCTTATCCTGAACAATAAACTCATGTGCTACCATACTCTTATAACCTAGAACAATAGGAGGCAGCAAATTTTCCTCTTTCTCATAATGCCTGATAGGTATGTTAAAGTGTGCAGCAAGGCGCGAGGCGAAGATGCCTCCAAGGACGGGGCCCTTAGTACGGTTCAAATTTAACCGTTTAGCAACAATAGCGCCTAAACTGAAGGTAGTATCATGAAACAAGGCATGGCGCAAAATAACAATATCAGGAGCACTAATGTTTCCACAGTTCCTGCAACCAATTAAGCATCTACTAGCAAATATTGCAAAGTAATGTAGAATAGGAAAATGTATGCTAGTGATTCTCGCATCGGAAACTTTCCTCGTTTCCCCTACAGCAAGCATATCAATAAATCCCTCCACATCATTACGATGTGGTTCCTCTATGCTGCCCTCAAAGGGTATCAAAACAGACCCGGCAAAAATCATAAAGTGACATCTCCTTATGCTCATCATATAAATAAAATTCCACCAAAGGTGGTGATCTCCTAGCATGGAAATGAAAATTTTGCTCACAAATATTGGTGAGTAAGAGATACTGTTCACGCTGGTCGTGGAGGAAGGCGGTGAGGCCTACATTCTCAGCCAAATAATAAAAATCTTCATGAATCCCGCCTTCTCTCAAGAACTCATCACAAGGCCATTCACATGGCCGAACCTCCACAGTACGAGGGAGATTATACTTGGGCTTCTTGTTCTCTTCACTTTGCTTATCCTTCGAGCTTCGGCTCGATGAGCCCCTCAAAAATCTCTTCATCTTTTTCTGAAAATTTCTGAAATTTTTAGTAACTTAAAATAAAAGTGAACCAAACTCAACAAGATTGATAGCAACTACTCTTACAAGTTTCTAGAGGCCATATCATGCATTAAAACTAATTTTGACCACATAAATTTGACATGCAAGCTCAAGAACAGGGTCACCTAAGCAGCAAAAATTTCAATAAATAAAGCACTAGAACAAAAACTAATTGGACCATTGGAGGAGTCACATATCAAAGAACAATCCCCCAAAGCAGTTTTGTGAATGGGGTTTTGAGCAAGGAGATCGAAAATGGCAGCAAGATGAGCTAGGACTCGGGTTTGAGCTAGTGTATGATTTTTTTTCTAGAGCAAGACAAAGTGTGTGGGTGCAAGGATAAGTGGAGGGGACCCACGTGGGGTCCACGAGGCAGGGAGCGCGCCCAGGGGGTGGGCGCGCCCTCCACCCTCGTGGGCACGTGGCTGCTCCCCCTATTGTGTTCTCAGTGCCTAAAATCTTCAAATATTCTAGAAAAAATCATATTTCATTTTCAGGACAATTGGAGAACTTTTATTTTTCGGGGTATTTTTTATTGCATGGATAATTCAGAAAACACACAGAAAATACTATTTTTCCTTTATTTAATATAAATAACAAAAAGTGAAAAGAGGGTACAGAGAGTTGTGTTTTCTAAATTCATCCATCTCATGCTCATAAAAAGGAATCCACTAACAAGGTTGGTCAGGTCTTGTTAACAAACTCATTCCGAATAACATGAAACCGAAGAATTTTCGAACTAGGTTACCTCAACGGGGATATGCACATCCCCAACAATAAGAATATCATATTTCATCTTGATAGTAGGGAGAGGAAATTCAAAACCTCCAATAGTAATCGTTGAAATTTTTCCAATAGAATTTATACTGTGGACTTGATGTTGTTTCCTTGGAAAGTGTATCGTATGCTCATTACCATTAACATGAAAAGTGACATTGCCTTTGTTGCAATCAATAACAGCCCCTACAGTAGTCAAAAAGGGTCTACCAAGGATAATGGACATACTATCGTCCTCGGGAATATCAAGAATAACAAAGTCCGTTAAAATAGTAACATTTGCAACCACAACAGGCACATCCTCACAAATATCGACAGGTATAGCGGTTGATTTATCGAACATTTGCAAAGATATTTCAGTAGGTGTCAACTTATTCAAATCAAGTCTACGATATAAAGAGAGAGGCATAACACTGGCTCCGAGATCACATAAAGAAGTTTTAACATAGTTTCTTTTAATGGAGCATGGTATAGTTGGTACTCTTGGATCTCCAAGTTTCTTTGGTATTCCACCCTTAAAAGTGTAATTAGGAAGCATGGTGGAAATATCAGCTTCTGGTATCTTTCTTTTATTAGTAACAATATCCTTCATGTATTTAGCATAAGGGTTCATTTTAAGCATATCAGTCAAATGCATATGCAAAAAGATAGGTCTAATCATTTCAGCAAAGCGCTCAAAATCCTCATCATCCTTTTTCTTGGATAGTTTAGGAGGAAAAGGCATGGGTTTCTGAACCCATGGTTCTCTTTCCTTACCATGCTTCCTAGCAACGAAGTCTCTCTTATCATAACGTTGATTCTTTGATTGTGGGTTATCAAGATCAACAACAGGTTCAATCTCTACATCATTGTCATTGTTAGGTTGAGCATCAACATGAACATCATCATTAACATTATCACTAGGTTCATGTTCATTACCAGATTGTGTTTTAGCATCAGAAATAGAAATATCATTGGGATTCTCAGGTGTGTCAATAGCAGGTTCACTAGAAGCATGCAAAGTCCTATCATTTTTCTTTTTCTTCTTCTTAGAAGAACTAGGTGCATCTACGTTAGTTCTCTGAGAATCTTGCTCAAGTCTCTTAGGGTGGCCCTCGGGATACAAAGGTTCCTGAGTCATTTTACCACCTCTAGTCATGAATCTAACATCATTATCATGTTTCTTATTAGTTAATTCATTGAGCAAATCATTATGAGCCTTAAGTACTTGTTCTACTTGAGTGGTAACCATAGAAGCATGTTTACTACTAAGTTTAAGTTCACCTTTAACTCTAGACATATAATCACTCAAGTGTTCAAGCATATCGGCATTGTGTTTCAATTGTCTACTCACATAAGCATTGAAGTTTTCTTGCTTAACCATAAAGTCATCAAACTCATCCAAACATTGGCTAGCAAACTTAGTAAATGGGATTTCACATTCATCAAATCTATAGAGAGAATTTACCTTCACTACCTGTGTCGGGTTATCAAGACCATGTATTTCTTCAATAGGTGGTAAATTCTTAACATCTTCAGCTTTAATACCTTTTTCTTTCATAGATTTATTTGCCTCTTGCATATCTTCGGGACTGAGAAATAGAATACCCCTTTTCTTCGGAGTTGGCTTAGGAGTTGGTTCAGGAAGTGTCCAATTATTTTCATTAGTCAACATATTATTGAATAGCAATTCAGCTTGATCAACAGTTCTTTCCCTGAAATAACAACCAGCACAACTATCCAGGTAATCTCTAGAAACATCAGTTAGTCCATTATAAAAGATATCAACTATTTCATTTTTCTTCAGAGGATGATCAGGCAAAGCATTAAGTAATTGGAGAAGCCTCCCCCAAGCTTTTGGGAGACTCTCTTCTTCAATTTGCACAAAATTATATATTTCCCTTAAAGCAGCTTGTTTCTTATGAGCGGGGAAATATTTAGCAGAGAAGTAATAAATCGTATCCTGGGGACTACGCACACAACCAGGATCAAGAGAATTAAACCATGTTTTAGCATCACCCTTTAATGAGAACGGAAACAACTTAAGGATAAAGTAATAGTGAGTTTTCTCATCATGAGTAAACAGGGTGGCTATATCATTTAATTTAGTAAGATATGCCACAACAGTTTTAGATTCATAGCCATAAAAAGGATCAGATTCAACCAAAGTAATTAACTCGGGATCGACAGATAAATCATAATCCTTATCAGTAATAAAGATAGGTGAAGTAGAAAAAGCACGGTCATATTTCATTATAGCATTCAAAGACTTTTCTTTGAGCTTAGCTAATAATTTCTTAAGATCAGATCTATGATTGCAAGCTAAGAAGTCTCTAGCAGTTTCTTCATCCATAACATAACCCTCAGGCACAATAGGCAATTCATATCTAGGGGGAGAATCTTCATCATCACGTTCATCAATATTATCAGTTTTAAGAATTTCATTCTCTCTACCCCTAGCCAGTTGTTCATCAAGAAATTCACCTAGTGGCACAGTATTATCAACCATAGAAGTAGTTTCATCATAAGTATCATGCAAAGCAGAAGTGGCATCATCAATAACGAGCGACATATCAGAATGAATAGCAGGTGTAGGTGTCGCAAGTTTACTCAAAATAGAAGGTGAATCAAGTGCAGAGCTAGATGGCAGTTCCTTACCTCCCCTCGTAGTTGAGGGAAAAATCTTGGTTCTTTGGTCTTTGAAGTTCTTCATAGTGATCAACAGATATAAATCCCACGTGACTCAAAGAATAGAGCTATGCTCCCCGGCAACGGCGCCAGAAAATAGTCTTGATAACCCACAAGTATAGGGGATCGCAATAGTTTTCGAGGGTAGAGTATTCAACCCAAATTTATTGATTCAACACAAGGGGAGCCAAAGAATATTCTCAAGTATTAGCAGCTGAGTTGTCAATTCAACCACACCTGGAAACTTAATATATGAAGCAAAGTGTTTAGTAGCAAAGTAATATGATAGTGGTGGTAACGGTAGCAAAATTAATATTTTTGGTTTTATAGTGATTGTAACAGTAGCAACGGAAAAGTAAATAAGCGAAGAACAATATAGAAAAAGCTCATAGGCAATGGACCAGTGATGGATAATTATGTCGGATGCGATCAATCATGCAATAGTTATAAAATAGGGTGACACAGAACTAGCTCTAGTTCATCAATGTAATGTAGGCATGTATTCCGAATATAGTCATACGTGCTTATGGAAAAGAACTTGCATGAAATCTTTTGTCCTACCCTCTGGTGGCAGTAGGGACCTATTGGAAACTAAGGGATATTAAGGCCTCCTTTTAATAGAGTACCGAACCAAAGCATTAACAAATAGTCAATACATGAACTCCTCAAACTACGGTCATCACCGGTAAGTATCCCAATTATTGTCACTTCGGGGTTAACGGATCTTAACACATAATAGGTGACTATAGACTTGCAAGATAGGATCAAGAACTCACATATATTCATGAAAACATAATAGGTTCAGACCTGAAATCATGGCACTCGGGCCCTAGTGACAAGCATTAAGCATAGCAAAGTCATAGCAACATCAATCTCAGAACATAGTGGATACTAGGGATCAAACCCTAACAAAACTAACTCGATTACATGATAAATCTCATCCAACCCATCACCGTCCAGCAAGCCTACGATGGAATTACTCACGCACGGCGGTGAGCATCATGAAATTGGTGATGGAGGAAGGTTGATGATGACGATGGCGATGGATTCCCCTCTCTGGAGCCCCGAACGGACTCCAGATTAGCCCTCCCGAGAGAGTTTAGGGCTTGGCGGCGGCTCCGTATCATAAAACGTGATGAATCCTTCTCTCTTATTTTTTTCTCCCCGAATACGAATATATGGAGTCAAGATGGACGTCGGTGGAGCATCAGGGGGCTCACGAGGCAGGGGGTGAGCCCAGGGGGTAGGCGCGCCCCCACCCTCGTGGACAGGGTGTGGGCCCCCTGACGTGGATCTTTTTGCCAGTATTTTTTATATATTCCAAAAATAATCTCCGTTGATTTTCAGGTCATTCCAAGAACTTCCATTTCTGCACAAAAATAACACCATGGCAATTCTGCTGAAAATAGCGTCAATCTAGGTTAGTTCAATCCAAATCATGCAAGTTAGAGTCCAAAACAAGGGCAAAAGTGTTTGGAAAAGTAGATATGATGGAGACGTATCAGGGTCCCACTCCTGAGGCTCCTCCTGTGCTGCAGCTAGGTTGTTCCGATAGGCGACAATGTCCTCAGGCATAATCCGGTTTCCGCCCCTGGCAATAGGATCAAACAAAGCAGCTGCAGGCAATGGGATAATATCACGAGTGTCCACACTGAAAACCAGGTTATAAGGAATAGGAATATTTGTGTAATCGCCATCAATAAAATGGTGGTGTTCCATAGCCTGACGATCTAAATAAACCTTAGGTAAAGGATAATCATGTTGGCGTATCAGAACATTAAAGTGAGTCGCCAAGCGAGTAGCGTAAATACCACCATGTATTTTGCCCTTGGATCTGTTAACATGGAGGCGACATGCCACAACAGCTCCTAAGCTATAAGTGTTGTCGCCGTAAAATGCATGACGCAAAATAGCAAAGTCTGGAGCACTAAGTGCACCTCCTTTGTCTATAGCAAGCAAACACTTTGCAATGAATAAAGCAAAATAATGCACAGCAGGAAAGTGTATGCTAGTGGCAGTGACACTTGACACCCCTCTCTCATCCCCCACAGTTAGAGTGCGGTAAAAACCATCAAACTCCGCGAGCCTAGGCTCAACTAAACTCCTGTCAGAAGGGATCATGCATATATCACAAAATTCAGTAAGTGGTATCTGACAGGTTTCAACATATATATTAAACTGCACCTCAGGGGGGTTATTCCTAGGAAGGAAACAAAAATTTTGCACAAAGGAATTTGTGAGCAGATGATATTGTTCACATTAAGTTGCGATGAAGTCGGTGAGGCCGACATTAGCAGCATATTGTGCAAACTCCTGAAGGATTTCGGCCCCTTCCATGAACGGGTTATGCGGCCATTGGCACGGCCATACCTCTGCCATTCTCTGGGTATGGAGATCACTGTCAGATGACTCCCCAATGACTCCCTTGGAGTTCTTCTTGGAAGCAAACTTCCTAAAGATACTCATCTTTTTCCCACAAACAAAATTCCGAAATTTTTAGTCCACAAAATTTTTCTCAACAAAACTCTACAAGATTGATAGCAACAACTCATAAGGATGCATAGAGGCCATAGCAAGCATTCAAACTACTTAGAACTCTAAGAATCCAACATGCAAGCTCATCTACAGCAGCACCGACAGTAGCTAATTATTCAAAATATAAACCACTAAAGCAAAAACTAATTGGACAAACGGAGGAGTCACATACCAAGCAACAATCCCCTGAAACCGTTTCAGAAACGGAGCTTTGAGCAAAGAGATCAAAATCCATGGGTTTGAGAGCAAGAACACGAGAGAGAGAGAGAGCAATGGTGATTTTTTCTGGAAGTAGGTGGTGACACTACAAAAAATACACTTCCGTGATGATACGTGTTTGTCACAGTAGGTCGCGTTTTTTGTCATGCATGTACATCCATGACAAATTTATGACAGAATCAAGATAGTCATACCTGTGCTGTCGTAGAAGTGTTCCATGACATTACCAAAATTATCATCATGGAAGTGTCCACTTCCATTGTTGGGGAACGTAGTAATTTCAAAATTTTCCTACGCACACGCAAGATCATGGTGATGCATAGCAACGAGAGAGGAGAGTGTTGTCTACGTACCCTCGTAGACCGACAACGGAAGTGTTGACACAATGTAGAGGAAGTAGTCGTATGTCTTCCCGATCCGACCGATCCAAGTACCGAACGTATGGCACCTCCGAGTTCTGCACACGTTCAACTTGGTGACGTCCCTCGAGCTCCGATCTAGCAAAGTGTTGAGGGAGAGTTTTGTCAGCATGGCGGCGTGATGACGGTGATGATGTTCTACCGACGCAGGGCTTCGCCTAAGCACCGCTGCGATATGACCGAGGTGGAATATGGTGGAAGGGGGCACCGCACACGGCTAAGGAACGATCACGAAGATCAACTTGTGTGTCATGGGGTGCCCCCTTTCCCCCGTATATAAAGGAGGGAGAGGGGGAGGTGCGGCCGGCCCAAGGGGTGCGCCTGGAGGAGAACTACTCCCACCGGGAGTAGGACTGCCCCCTCTTGCCTTGTTGGAAAAGGAAGGGGGAAGGGAGAAAGAGGAAAGGGGGGCGCCCCCCCCCTTCCTTGTCCTATTCGGACTAGGGGGAGGGGGCGCGCGGCCTGCCCTGGCCGGCCCTCCTCTTCTCCCTTAGGGCCCATGTAGGCCCAATAACCCCCGGGGGGTTCCGGTAACCCCCGGTACTCCGATAAAATCCTGATTTCACCCGGAACGTTTTCGATATCCAAATATAGGCTTCCAGTATATCAATCTTTATGTCTCGACCATTTCGAGACTCCTCGTCATGTCCGTGATCACATCCGGGACACCGAACAACCTTCGGTACATCAAAACACAAAAACCCTAATTACGATCATCATCGAACTTTAAGCGTGCAGACCCTACGGGTTCGAGAACTATGTAGACATGACCGAGACACATCTCCAGTCAATAACCAATAGCGGAACCTGGATGCTCATATTGGCTCCTACATATTCTACGAAGATCTTTATCGGTCAGACCGCATAACAATATACGTTGTTCCCTTTGTCATCGGTATGTTACTTGCCCGAGATTCGATCGTCGGTATCTCAATACCTAGTTCAATCTCGTTACCAGCAAGTCTCTTTACTTGTTCCATAATACATCATCCCGCAACGAACTTATTAGTTGCAATGCTTGCAAGGCTTGAGTGATGTGCATTACCGAGAGGGCCCAGAGATACCTCTCCGACAATCGGAGTGACAAATCCTAATCTCGAAATACGCCAACCCAACAAATACCTTCGGAGACACCTGTAGAGCACCTTTATAATCACCCAGTTACGTTGTGATGTTTGGTAGCACACAAAGTGTTCCTCCGGTAAACGGGAGTTGCATAATCTCATAGTCATAGGAACATATATAAGTTATGAAGAAAGCAATAGCAACAAACTAAACGATCAAGTGCTAAGCTAATGGAATGGGTCAAGTCAATCACATCATTCTCCTAATGATGTGATCCCGTTAACCAAATAACAACTCATGTCTATGGTTAGGAAACATAACCATTTTTTATCAACGAGCTAGTCAAATAGAGGCATACTAGTGACACTCTGTTTGTCTATGTATTCACACATGTATTATGTTTCCGGTTAATACAATTCTAGCATGAATAATAAACATTTATCATGATACAAGGAAATAAATAATAACTTTATTATTGCCTCTAGGGCATATTTCCTTCAGTCTCCCACTTGCACTAGAGTCAATAATCTAGATTACACAGTAATGATTCTAACACCCATGGAGCCTTGGTGCTGATCATGTTTTGCCCGTGGAAGAGGCTTAGTCAGCGGGTCTGCAACATTCAGATCCGTATGTATCTTGCAAATTTCTATGTCTCCCACTTGGACTAAATCCCGAATGGAATTGAAGCATCTCTTGATGTGCTTGGTTCTCTTGTGAAATCTGGATTCCTTTGCCAAGGCAATTGCACCAGTATTGTCACAAAAGATTTTCATTGGACCCGATGCACTAGGTATGACACCTAGATCGGATATGAACTCCTTCATCCAGACTCCTTCATTTGCTGCTTCTGAAGCACTATGTACTCCGCTTCACATGTAGATCCTGCCATGACGCTTTGTTTAGAATTGCACCAAATGACAGCTCCACCGTTTAATGTAAACACGTATCCGGTTTGCGATTTAGAATCGTCCAGATCGTGTCAAAGCTTGCATCAATGTAACCATTTACGATGAGCTCTTTGTCACCTCCATATACGAGAAACATATCCTTAGTTCTTTTCAGGTACTTCAGGATGTTCTTGACCGCTGTCCAGTGATCCACTCCTGGATTACTTTGGTACCTCCCTGCTAGACTTATAGCAAGGCACACATCAGGTCTGGTACACAACATTGCATACATGATAGAGCCTATGGCTGAAGCATAGGGAACATCTTTCATTTTCTCTCTATCTTCTGCAGTGGTCGGACATTGAGTCTTACTCAACTTCACACCTTGTAACACAGGCAAGAACCCTTTCTTTGCTTGATCCATTTTGAACTTCTTCAAAACTTTGTCAAGGTATGTGCTTTGTGAAAGTCCAATTAAGCGTCTTGATCTATCTCTATAGATCTTAATGCCCAATATGTAAGCAGCTTCACCGAGGTCTTTCATTGAAAAACTCTTATTCAAGTATCCCTTTATGCTATCCAGAAATTCTATATTATTTCCAATCAATAATATGTCATCCACATATAATATCAGAAATGCTACAGAGCTCCCACTCACTTTCTTGTAAATACAGGCTTCTCCAAAAGTCTGTATAAAACCAAATGCTTTGATCACACTATCAAAGCGTTTATTCCAACTCCGAGAGGCTTGCACCAGTCCATAAATGGATCGCTGGAGCTTGCACACTTTGTTAGCTCCCTTTGGATCGACAAAACCTTCTGGTTGCATCATATACAACTCTTCTTCCAGAAATCCATTCAGGAATGCAGTTTTGACATCCATTTGCCAAATTTCATAATCATAAAATGCGGCAATTGCTAACATGATTCGGATAGACTTAAGCATCGCTACGGGTGAGAAGGTCTCATCGTAGTCAATCCCTTGAACTTGTCGAAAACCTTTCGCAACAAGTCGAGCTTTTTAGACAGTAACATTACCGTCAGCGTCAGTCTTCTTCTTGAAGATCCATTTATTCTCAATTGCTTGCCGATCAACGGGCAAGTCAACCAAAGTCCACACTTTGTTCTCATACATGGATCCCATCTCAGATTTCATGGATTCTAGCCATTTTGCGGAATCTGGGCTCACCATCGCTTCTTCATAGTTCGTAGGTTCATCATGATCTAGTAGCATTACTTCCAGAACAGGATTACCGTACCACTCTGGTGCGGATCTTACTCTGGTTGATCTACGAGGTTCGGTAGTAACTTGATCTGAAGTTTCATGATCATTATCATTAGCTTCCTCACTAATTGGTGTAGGTGTCACACAAACCGGTTTCTGTGATGTACTACTTTCCAATAAGGGAGCAGGTACAGTTACCTCATCAAGTTCTACTTTTCTCCCACTCACTTCTTTCGAGAGAAACTCCTTCTCTAGAAAAACTCCAAATTTAGCAACAAAAGTCTTGCCTTCGGATCTGTGATAGAAGGTGTACCAAACAGTCTCCTTTGGGTATCCTATGAAGACACATTTCTCCGATTTGGGTTCGAGCTTATCAGGTTGAAGCTTTTTCACATAAGCATCGACCATTTCGAGACTCCTCGTCATGTCCGTGATCACATCCGGGACACCGAACAACCTTCGGTACATCAAAACACAAAAACCCTAATTACGATCGTCACCGAACTTTAAGCGTGCGGACCCTACGGGTTCGAGAACTATGTAGACATGACTGAGACACGTCTCCGGTCAATAACCAATAGCGGAACCTGGATGCTCATATTGGCTCCTACATATTCTACGAAGATCTTTATCGGTCAGACCGCATAACAATATACGTTGTTCCCTTTGTCATCGGTATGTTACTTGCCCGAGATTAGATCGTCGGTATCTCAATACCTAGTTCAATCTCATTACCGGCAAGTCTCTTTACTCATTCCGTAATACATCATTCCGCAACTAACTTATTAGTTGCAATGCTGGCAAGGCTTGAGTGATGTGCATTACCGAGAGGGCCCAGAGATACCTCTCCGACAATCGGAGTGACAAATCCTAATCTCGAAATACACCAACCCAACAAATACCTTCGGAGACACCTGTAGAGCACCTTTATAATCACCCAGTTACGTTGTGACATTTGGTAGCACACAAAGTGTTCCTCCGGTAAACGGGAGTTGCATAATCTCATAGTCACAGGAACATATATAAGTTATGAAGAAAGCAATATCAACAAACTAAACGATCAACTGCTAAGCTAATGGAATGGGTCAAGTCAATCACATCATTCTCCTAATAATGTGATCCCGTTAACCAAATAACAACTCATGTCTATGGTTAGCAACATAACCATTTTTTATCAACGAGCTAGTCAAGTAGAGGCATACTAGTGACACTCTGTTTGTCTATGTATTCACACATGTATTATGTTTCCAGTTAATACAATTCTAGCATGAATAATAAACATTTATCATGATACAAGGAAATAAATAATAACTTTATTATTGCCTCTAGGGCATATTTCCTTCATCCATGACGATAAATCGCGCGTCACAGAAGTGCTTTCGTCAAGGGTGACCGACACGTGGCATCCACCGTAACGGAACGCCGTTAAGCTATCGGGTCGGGTTTTGGATCCGATAACCCGTTAACAGCCCCGACTAATGGGGATTTTCCACATGTAAAATCATCATTGGCTGGAGGAGACACGTGTCATGTCCGCGTTGGCATAGGTGTCACTCATCCAATGGGCGAGACGCGCCTATGATATGTTGACACGTGGACCGGCCTATCAAGTTTAAATGGGCAGGCCCAACTGAAGGCCCACAAGATTTTGCGGACCATAATGGGCCGGCCCAGCTAAAGGCCCACGAGATTTTGCGGACCATAATGGGCTGGCCCAGCTAAAGGCCCACAAGATTTTGCGGGCCATAATGGGCCGACCCAGGTAAAGGGCCACAAGATCTTTGTGTGCCATAATGGTCCGGCCCAGGTAAAGGCCCACAAGATTCTTGCGGATCATAATGGGCCGGCCCAGCTAAAGGCCCATGAGATTTCGCCGACATTAATGGGCCGGCCTAGCTGTAGGCCCACAAGATTTTGAGGACCCTAGTAGGTCGGCCCATTAACTGGCTGCCATGTTTTGGGCCAAATGTCGGCCCATATTTGATCCGGTCCATTAATGGCCTGCCACGCTCCGGGCCTAATAGTGGCCCATATGAGATCCGGCCCGTTAAAAGCCTACCACGATCTAGGACAAATTACGGCCCAGATCAGGTCCGGCCCTTTAAGAGGCTTTGGGCTCAATTATGGCCCATATCAGATTCGGCCCGTCAACTGGACACTATGCTTTTGGGCCCACTTGCTAAAGGCCCACTTAGTAATTCGGCCTGATATTAGTTTTGGCCTGTTAAGGGCCCATTTAACATTTTGTCCCTATATTAATTTCGGCCTGTTAAAAGCTCGTCATATAGTTGGGCCTAACTACGGCCCGGTTTGCATCCGGCCTGCTCGCAGCCGATATCTGATTGGGCCAAATAAGGACCGAGACAATTTTGGCCTGTTAAAAGCCCATGATTTGATTCGCACAATCATGGGTCAGGGTTCATTTCGGGCTGCTACCGGCCCGTGAGCTGTTCGGCACATTTCAGGCCCAACCTACATCGTGATTGCATGATGGCCCGATTATGTACCGTAATTTTACAGTTTGGCCGGTTTACTACGAAGACATGATATATATACACTAAAATAACTGCAGCATCGTGAATAAGAAAAAACCTAGACTATACAATAAAGAAATTACGGCATATTACATCCACTGGGCATCAAAGTTCGCCACTATGATAATAAAGCACAAGCAGACAGCAGATTACATACACAGGGCATCAAAGATAGCCACCAGTGCAAATAAACACACCGACAAAATAATATGCAAAACCGACAGCACTTCAATAGAGTTCAAGAAAGGTTAGCCCTGCTGGGGAGCTGCAGCGCAAGCAGCTGAGCAAGATGATGAGACTGCGCTTATTCAACACTTATATCTTCCTCACTCTGAAAGATAAATAAGCAGACAGATGACAGGTTTTGCACATAAAAGTATCAGTGCTGACAATTCATCACATTTCTTACTGACGAATAAAGTGACACAGTTTAAAATTGCATTAACACAATATGGTATTGTTCAGGTCAAGACATGGCAGGAAATGACATTGTGAAGGAGTTGGCAGCTTCACGACACCACTGGATTACAGATCAAGAACTCATAAGTATCAATGGTTAGTGTGCTGTCAATTTATACCATTTCAGATTGGCAAATAAAGAGGCGGTTTAAATAATAGTAGAATGATATGACATTGTTCATAGTTAAGACATTGCAGAATATGACATTGTGTTGTAGTGGGTAGGTTCACCACACCACTGGATTACGGATGAAGAACAGAAGCATACATGCAGTGCAAAAGAAGATCACTTGCTCTGTATAGTTTAATTTACATGGTATGAAGAAGGAACTTGGTTGTACAACTGAAAACTCCACCATTCACTGTTCATCCAACCCCCCCCCCCCGCAACGCTCACTGTTCATCCAATCGATCGGCTTCAGTTAGCAGCAGCAGCGAAGGAATCGCTCGATCGGGTTTAGTTAACAGCCATCGATCGATCGCTCGGGTTTAGTAACGCGTAGCCTGTAGTGCAATTCCTCGGGTTCAGTTAGAGCCCAACGTCTCACTCGGGTTCAGTTAGAGCCAACGCCTCGCACACACGCGCGTACGTGTACGAGAAAAACGTGCATTGCTCGGCCCCCGACCTCCCACCATAACTGGGAACTCCTCAAAATTTTCCTCGCCCTCGCTTCTACCACGGTTTTTTCCATCATGGACGGCCCAAAGAATGTCATGCAGCTGCGTCTCCGGCCTGCCTAGGACAAAAAGCCCATTTTCTATCATGATTTTTTTTCATAGATGTAGGAGCCCACCACATCTATGATGATACCAGGTTTTGTCACAATTATTGTCATAGAAGTGTCATATGTATGACAGAAAAAATTTCGTTCGGCCCAAAATGTCACGGATGTGTCTTTTTTTGTAGTGTGATGTGGGATGAAGAGATAAGTGAGGGGGGCGCGTGGGGACCACAACCCACTAGGGAGCGTCTGGGGTCCTGGCGCGCCCAGGTGGGTTGTGCCCACCTAGTGCACCCTCTGATGTTATTTGCACCATAAATTCTTAAATGTTCAGAAAAGATTGTATTAAATTTTTAGAACATTCTGCGAACTTTTATTTTTGGTTCTTTTTTATTGCACGGAAAATTCAAAAAATAGATAAAACATGGCATTTTATTTTATTTAACTAATAAAAACAAAAAACAAAAGGTAGGGACAGAAGGTAGTGCTCACTAAATTCAGCAACTTCATACCTCTAAAAAATGATCAATTAATAAGGTTGATCAAGTCTTATTAACAACCACTTTCAATTAGCATGAAACCGAAGAACTTTCATAACTCACTAAGTTACCTCAACGGGGATATGAATGTCCCCAACAATAAGCATTTCATATTTCTTTTTAACAGTGGGTAGAGGTAGTTGAAAACTTCAATAGTGATTGTCAGAGATGTTTCAATAACGTTAATATCATTCACTTGGAATTGTTTCTTCAAAAAGTGCACTGTATGCTCATTACCATTGATATGAAAAGGGAGCTTGCTTTTATTGCAATCAATAACAGCCCCTACAATATTCAAAAAGGGTCTCCCAAGGATAATCGACATGTTGTCGTCCTCAGGCATCTCAAGTATAACAAAGTCTATCAAAATAGTAACATTAGCAACAACAACGGACAGATCCTCACAAATACCGATAGGTATGGCAGTTGATTTGTCAGCCATTTGCAAAGATATTTCAGTAGGTATGAGTTTATTCAAATCAAGTCTTTTATATAAAGAGAAAGGCATAACACTAACACTAGCTCCCAAATCACATAAAGCAGTTTTCACATAGTTTCTTTTGATGGAGCAAGGTATAGTTGGTATTCCTGGATCTCCAAGTTTTTTAGGTACTCCATCTTTAAAATTATAATTAGCAAGCATGGTGGAGATTTCAGCTTCCGGTATTTTTATCTTATTTATGATGATGTCTTTCGTGCACTTTCCATAAGGAGGCATTTTTAAGATGTGAGTCAAGCGAGTACACAAAAAGACTGGCCTCCGCATTTCAGCAAAGCGTTCAAATTCTTCATCATCTTTATTTTTAATTGAATTAGGTGAAAGGGCATAGGTTTTTGAACCCATGGTTCTCTTTCCTTACCGTGTTTTCCAGCAACAAAGTCTCGTTTATCATATCTTTTATTCTTGGGTTGTGGGTTATCAAGATGAACTGGTGGTTCTGTCTCAACATCATTGTCTAGTTCTTTATTATTTGTTTGAGTATTTTCATGAACCTCATCATTATCTTTTTCATTATAAGAAGGTGAGTGTTCATTACTAGATTGAGTTTCAGCATCAGAGATATAAACTTCATTATCATTATCAGGAGGTTTTTCTACTTCAGGTTCACTAGAGGCATGCAAAGTCCTATCATTTTTCTTCTAATTTTTCTTTTTAGAAGGACTAGGTGCATCAATGTTAACCCTTTGAGAGTCTTGTTCAATTATCTTTGGGTGTCCCTCAGGATAAAGTGGTTCCTGAGTCACCTTACCTCCTTTAGTGGCTACTCTAACAGCAAAGTCATTTATATTGTTGTTCATTTCATCTAACAACTCTCTTTGAGATTTAGCAACTTGTTCTAACTGAGTTTGAACCATAGAAGCATGCTTCCCCACACCTCTAACATCATTTGAAATTCTAAATAACAAGTCACTCAAGCGAGCAATCATATCAGAACTGTATTTCAATTATTTCATAACATTTGCATTGAAGTGATCTTGCTTTCTAATGTAATTTTAAAACTCATAAAGGCATTGGCTAGGGTGCATATTGTGAGGATTATCGTTATCATTGAATTTCATTAGAGAATATACCTCTACCACCTTAGGTGGTGGTGGTGTATCAAGCCCATATATTTCTTCAATAAGAGGTAAAATTTTGACATCCTCAGCTTTAATACTTTTTTCCTTAATAGATTTCTTTGTCTCTTGCATATCTTCAGGACTGAGATATAAAATACCCCGCTTCTTCGGAGTGGGTTTAAGCGGTGGTTCGGGAAGAGTCCAATCATCATAATTTTTCAATATGTTATTCAATAATTTTTTAGCTTGCCCAATAGTTCGTTCCCTGAGAACACAACCAGCACAACTATCTAGGAAATCCCTAGAAGCATTGGTTAGTCCATTATAGAAGATATCAAGTATTTCATTTTTCTTAAGAGGATGATCTGGCAAAGCATTAAGAAATTGGAGAAGCCTCCCCCAAGCTTGTGGGAGACTCTCTTCTTCAATTTGCACAAAGTTAAATATTTCCTGTATGGCAGCTTGTTTCTTATGAGTTGGAAAATATTTTTTAGAGAAGTAATAAATCATATCCTGGGGACTACGCACACAACCAGGAGCAAAAGTATCGTACCAAGCTTTAGCATCACCCTTTAATGAGAAAGGAAATAATTTGAGAATATAATAATAGTGAACTTTCTCATCATGAGAAAAAAGGGTGGCTATATCATTCAACTTAGTAAGATGTGCCACAATAGTTTCAGTTTCATAACCATGGAAAGGATCAGATTCAACCAAAGTAATCAACTCTGGGTCGACAGAGAATTCAAAATCCTTATCATCAACAAAGATAGGTGAAGTAGTAAACTGAGGATCACATTTCATTTTAGCATTCAAAGTTGTTTCTTTATACTTGCATAATAATTTTTCTATATCATCTTTATCCTTACAAGCAAGAATATCTCTAGTTGTCTCCTCATTCATAACATAACCTTCCGGTACCTTAGGCAATTCATATCTAGGAAGGCTAGTTCTAATAGGTGTTTAAGTTTCAAGCTCTTCATTAGTTTCTACAATTTCATCAGTTTCAGCATTCTCAAAAGCTTTAGTTCTAGCAAGTTGTTCATCAAGAAATTTACCTACTGGCACATTATCATCAAGCAAGGTACTAGCATCATAAATAACTTGCAACATATCAAAATTAATAGCATGTGGTGGTGTCGCAAGTTTACTTATAACAAAAGGTGAATCTAAAGCGAAGCTGGATGGCAGTTCCTTACCGCCCCTCGTCTTAGAGGGAAACAATCTTAGTCTTAGAATCCTTCAGATTATTCATAGTGATAAATTGATAATAATCCCAAGTGACTCAACAAATATAGCTATGCTCCCCAGCAATGGCGCCAGAAAAAGGTCTTGATAACCCACAAGTATAGGGGATCACAACAGTTTCGAGGGTAGAGTATTCAACCCAAATTTATAGATTCGACACAAGGGGAGCCAAAGAATACTTGCAAGTATTAGCAATTGAGTTTTCAATTCAACCACACTTGGAGATTAATTATCTGCAGCAAAGTGATCGGTAGCACAGTAATATGATAGCTTTGATAGTAGTGATAGCAGCAACAGTAACGGTACAGTGATAGTAATAGTTTTGTAGTAGTGACGATAGTAACATCAGTAGTAGTAACTTAGCAAGATCAATATGTAGGAAAATCGTAGGCATTGGATCGGCGATTTGTTAGATGATATTCATCATATAACAGTCATAACCTATGACGATACGACACTAGCTCCAATTCATAAATATAATGTAGGCATGTATTCCGTAAATAGTCATGCGTGCTTATGGAAAGAACTTGCATGACATCTTTTGTCCTACCCTCCCATGGAAGCGGGGTCCTATTGGATACTAAGGGATATTAAGGCCTCCTTTAATAGAGAACCGGAACAAAGCATTAACACATGATGAATACATGAACTCCTCAAACTACGGTCATCACCAGGAAGTATCCCGACTATTGTCACTCCGAGGTTGCCAGATCATAACAAGTAGTAGGTGACTATAACTTGCAAGATCTGTTCTAGAACATAGCTATAATGGTGATAACATAAACGGTTCAGATCTGAAATCATGGCACTCGGGCCCAAAGTGACAAGCATTAAGCATGGCAAAGTCATAACAACATCAATCTCAGAACATAATGGATACTAGGGATCAAGCTATAACAAAAATAACTCGATTACATGATGAATCTCATCCAACTCCTCAACGACCAGCGAGCCTACGAAGGAATTACTTACTCCCGGTGGAGAGCATCATGGAATTGGCGATGGAAGAGGGTTGGTGTTGACGAAGACAGAAGATCCCCCTCTCTGGAGCCCCAAACAGACTCCAGATCTGGCCTCCCAATGAAGGACATGAGGTGACGGCGGCTCCGTATCGGGAAACGATATAATTCTTCCTCCCTGATATTTTCTGGAAATATGTGATTTTATAGTGTCGGTTTCAGGGTCTGCGGAGCCACCAGGTGGGGACAACCCACCAGGGCGCGCCTAGTGGGTTGTGCTCACCCAGGGGCCCCCTCCGGTGGTTCTTCGCTCTAGTATTTTTATTTATTCATATAAAAATTCCTCGCAAAGTTTCGTTCCAATCCGAGAACTTTCATTTCACACAAAAACAACACCATGGTAGTTCTGCTTAAAACAGCGTTAGTCTGGGTTAGTTTCATTCAAATCTTGCAAATTAGAATCCAAAACAAGAGGAAAAGCATTAGGAAAAGTAGATACGACGGAGACATATCACTCACATGGCGATGTGAACTATGGGTGTTAATCACATGGCGATGTGAACAAAATTATTGACTCTAGTGCAAGTGGGAGACTAAAGGAAATATGCCCTAAAGGAAGTAATAAAGTTGTTATTTTATATTTCCTTATTTCATGATAAAGGTTTATTATTCATGCTAGAATTATATTGATCGGAAACTTAAATACATGTGTGAATACATAAACAAATACCGTGTCCCTAGTATGCCTCTACTAGACTAGCTCGTTGATCAAATATGGTTAAAGTTTCCTGACCCTGGACATGTGTTGTCATTTGATAATTATATCACATCATTAGGAGAATGATGTGATGGACAAGACCCATCCGTTAGCTTACCATAATGATTGTTTAGTTTTATTGCTATTACTTTCTTCATGTCAAATACATATTCCTTCGACTATGAGATTATGCGTCTCCCGGATACCGGAGGAATGACTTGTGTGCTATCAAACGTCACAACTTAAATGGGTGATTATAGAGGTGCTCTACAAATTTCTTCGAAGGTGTTTGTTGAGTTGGCATAGATCGAGATTAGGATTTGTCACTCCGAGTATCGGAGAGGTATTTCTGGGCCCTCTTGGTAATACACATCATAAGCTTGCAAGAAAACGACTAAGGAGTTAGTCATGAGGTGATGTATTACGGAACGAGTAAAGAGACTTTCCGGTAACGAGATTGAACTAGGTATGAAGATACCGACGATCGAATCTCGGGCAAGTAACATACCGATAGACAAAGGGAATTACGTATGTTGTCATAACGGTTCGACCGATAAAGATCTTCGTAGAATATATAGGAGCCAATATGGGCATCTAGGTTCTGTTGTTGGTTATTGACCAGATAGATGTCTCGGTCATGTCTACATAGTTCTCGAACCCATAGGCTTCGCACGCTTAACATTCGTTGATGATATAGTTATATGAGTTATATGTTTTGGTGACCGAATGTTGTTCGGAGTCCCGGATGAGATCACGGACATGACAAGGAATCTCGAAATGGTCAAGAAGTAAAGATTGATATATAGGACAATGGCATTGGGACACCGAAAGTGTTTTGGGACGTACCGGAAAGGAATCAGGTCACCGGAAGGGGTTCCGAGCACCCTTCCGGCAAGTTATGGGCCTTATGGGCCAAAGGAGAGGACATACCAGCCCACAAGGGGGCTGGTGCGCCCCCTCCCTTGTTTGGCCAGCCCTAGGGAAGGAAAAAGGGGAGGGCTAGCCCCTCCTGCCTTTCCCTCTCATGGGAGAAAGGAAAGTGGGGGGCACCCTCCCCTGCCTTTCCCCGCAGTCCAAATAAGGATAGGGGCGCGGCTTGGGAGGGACCCCAAGTAGGATTCCTCCTACTTGGGCGCCTTCTTTGGCTGCTCACAACAGACAATTGCCTAGCCGTGTGCGGCGCCCCCCTTCATCGTTTACACCACCCAGTCATATTTCCGTAGTGCTTAGGTGAAGCCCTGTGGAGATCACTTCACCATCACTGTCACCACACTGTCGTGCTGACGGAACTCACCTAATACCTCAACGTCTTGCTGGATCAAGAAGGCGAGGGACATCACCGCTGAATGTGTGCTGAACGTGGAGGTGTCATACGTTCGGTACTAGATCGGTTGGATCGCGAAGGAAGTTCGACTACATCAACCGCATTGTGAAACGCTTCTGCTTACGGTCTACGAGGGTACGTAGACACACTCTTCCCCTCGTTGCTATGCATCTCCATGGATAGATCATTGCGTGTACGTAAAAAAAATTTGTTTTCCATGCAACGATTCCCGACAGATACAAGCTCTTACGGCTAATTATGTTGTTGCTTCCAGTCCAAAGGCTTCTATGAAAAGAGGGGGTTGGACTCGTCCCTGGTGGGATTTGTGAAACTTAATATTGATACTTCTTTTGACCATGATCTTGTTAAAGGTATGGCTGGGACTGTCCTGAGGAACGATAAAGGGAATTTTATTGCAGGGGGTACTTGGAAAAGTATCATTGCGTCGACGCTCTAACAACAGAAGCTTGGGCTCTCAGATTCGGTATTTCACTAGCGCAATGTGTGGGTTGCAATCGCCTTGTTATTAATTTTGATAATTTGGAGGTTGTTGAAACGATGAATAATGGCGGATGGTCAGCAGGAGCGGCGGCGGCAATTTTTGATGATTGCTATTTTTTGGCGTGTGATTTTCCTACCTCTAGATTTGAACACTGTCATAGGGAAGCCAATAAGGTTGCGCACGAGCTTGCTAGGTTGGCTAGATTTTCTTCTACTGTTGATTAGTTTGAGGAGCCTATGATTGAGATTGTACCATTCCTCACAAACGATGTATCTATTATTTCGGTTGAATAAAGTTCGTATGTTTTAAAAAAAGCTCCAGTGGTTAGCGAGTTTGGATGTAGAGCGAACTGCATGAGTTCGAATTCCATTAGTAACTACTTTTTGTGTGGGGCTTTCCGCGCTATTTACTGTTCGAGCCGGCCCAACTTGCAGGGCGCGTGGGCGCCGTTTCTCCTAGCCGAGGATCTCTTCCGAAGAGGCAAGGTGATACAACCAGCTGAGCTAGCGAGCTTTGTTGATCGTAAGACAACACAAATCCTTAAGAAAAAACCCGAGCGCATATTTGAAATATTTCCGTAATTTCATACGCAATTTTTTCTTAGGCAACGCAAATCATTAAAAATGGTAACATTTTCTGAAAACCGTGAACAATTATTTTGAAACGGGAACATTTTTTGTAACAACAAAATTTGGAAAAGTGGGCATTTTCTTTAGCTCCCAAACAAAATACGAAACATGAACATTATTTGAAAATTGTGAACAATCATTTTGAAACGTGAACAATTTTTGTAATTCGACAACAAAGTTTGGAAAAGCAGACATTTTTGTAAGCTCCCAAACAAAATATGAAACATGAACATTTTTTGAAAACTATGAACATTTTTTAAACTCCTAAAAAGTGGAAACATGATCATTCTTCAAAATTATTGAAAATGGGAACTTTTTTTAAAGTTTTGAATAATTTTTAATAACCTTACGAACAATTTATGAAAAAACACAAACAAAATTGGAAAACATGAACTTTTTTTGAAATTTACAAACAATTTTTGAAACACAAACAATTTTTCATACTCTTCAAAGATGGAAATATGAATATTTCTAAATTTTTGTGATTTTTTTATTTCGTGAGCATTTCAAAGAAAAGCATTCTGAACAAAATATTGAACCACAAACATTTTTCGAAATTTGCGAACATTATCTTGAAAAATGTGAACATTTTTTGAAAATCTGAAATGCATGAACTTTAGACACATTTTGAAAACACAAACATTTTTTAAATGTGAGAACATTTTTCGAAAACACAACATTTTTTCCAATTTTTTAACATCTTTTTTGAAAACACAAGTTTTTTAAAAACTCAAACATATTTTCAAATTTTTGAATAATTTTGAATTCTAAACATTGTTAAATTTTGCGCATTTGAAAAAAGAAACCGAAAAAGGGGAGAAAAGAAAAGGAAGAAAGAAACAGAAAAGATAAAAGTGAAAATGAAAATAAAAAAGACACAGAAAAGAAAAAAACTAAAAAAATCCTAAATAAAAATTAGCCACAAAAAACTACATGAAAAAAGAAAAACTGATTCAGGGAACCTTCTAGAAGGTTCCCAAAACCGGAGAAAACCGTTGCTAGGCTAATCGCTAACGGGTCGGCCCAGACCGTGAACCCTCGACATCTTGACGCAACGTGCGTCACATAGGATTTTCTAAGCAAGACGTCCAATTTTGAAGCGAGACGACATAAGTGGGCTGCTGGCCTATTATTCCCTGCATCAGTTTGGGAAAGTTGTAGAAGATTTTCTCTGATTTTTGGGATGAGTTTCTTCGGTTTTCTCAAAAATCTTACTTTAATTCTCTTTGTTCTTTTTATCTGTGTATTTTCATTTTAAATTTTAAATTTCACTTTCATTTCCGCAAGGTTCAAGCAATACAACTTTTATAAAAAAAGTTTAAATTGCGGATTTTTAAAATTTGAATATTTTTTAAAATTTTCATGAACAACTTTTTCCCAAACCCGCAAGCTTTCCTCAATTTCATGGATATGTTGTTTAATCTGTGACATTTTTTTCAAAATCATGAAGTTTTAAAATTTTCACAAACTAGCTCTAGTTATCCAAGCTATGGCGTTTAATTTTGTTGGGGGGGGGGGGCGTGAATACCTCACCCGCCTGAGTTGCTGGAGAAGACCGTTGTCAGGGCAACAAGTACTGATGTTGATGCTTCTTTCTTAGAGGAAGATTACTCAGGCTCTTGAGGGAGTTGTTACTTGTGACCACAGAGGTGACTTTATTGGAGCTACGATGCTAAGGCTGGAACATGTAGCAGATGTGGTATCATAGTGAGTCCGCTGCATTGCACAAAGGTTTGAAGCTAGCCCAACGCTTTCACCGTTAACCCATGGGTACGAAAATCATCCCCAACCCCAACCCCCACTCTTTCTTCTTATACTTCATATAATAGAAGACATGCATCAAACCGCCTCGATGCACTAATATTTCATCGGTGGGATGGATGATATAATAATTGTAGACCCATTGAACCTTAATGTTGTATACTCGACGGTAGCCCTCCTTTTTTAAAGGATGTTTTTATTTACTAAAAATATAGCATCAAGCGGATAAAAGCATGATGAGCTACATCGACAATCTGACAAAAGAGAGTACAAAAACGGGTGTATTAGCAACAGTAAAGTCATATAGGACCCACAATGCTCCTATGTCGAAAAAGATGGTGGACCAACCCAACGATTATGATGGCGGCTCCTATCCTCAATAATACTATGCTCCCTAGTTTTAAAGAGCTCGCATTCAATTGAGATCTCCAACTGAAATTGGATCACCCGATTTTGACCGGGTCAACAATTTACCAAATCTCCCTCATTCAATTATTTTATACTATACACTATGCTCACTAACTTTAAGGCCTCATAATTAATGAAGGTCTTCAATTTAGAATCAGGTCACCCAATTTTGACTGAGTCAATAATTTATCAATGAGCTCTCCCATTATTTTCTTTTAATTTCCTGCGATCCCTAATTCTGAAGCTTTTTCATTCCATTGAGCTATTCAATTTTGGATTTGGTTTAAATTTTTACCAGGTCAACTATTTTTCAAATCAATCAGCAGCAACCGGCCTATATCAACATATCAATCCTATGAACTCTTCCACCACCTAGAATAAAGAAGTGCCATTATGTGATACTATAGCACCAATATAGTACATGCAGTCACCGACACAGAAATTTTTCAACATAAATATATGTTGGTTAGCGGATAACACAGAACCACGCCACAAAAAGCACATCAAATCACTACATTATAAATAAAAAATACTCCATCATCTTCCCCGCCCGCCAAACTAAATATCCCATCAGTTTCAAAATATAAGGGGTATTGGTTTTTTGGAAATTCAAAATTTCTTTAACTTTGACCAAGTTTAGAGTAAAAAATATCAACATCCACAATATTAAACAAAAAGTAAGGTAATTCATTTCATGATGAGTCTAATCATACCGATTTGATATTATGGTTTCGATATATTTCTCTACAAATTTGATTAAACTTAAAATGTTTGATGTTCCAAATGATGGAAATATGCCCTAGAGACAATAATAAAGTTGTTATTTATATTTCCTTATATCAAGATAAATGTTTATTATTCATGCTAGAATTGTATTAACCGGAAACTTAGTACATGTGTGAATACATAGACAAACAGAGTGTTAGTAGTATGCCTCTACTTGACTAGCTCGTTGAATCAATGATGGTTATGTTTCCTAACCATAGAGATGAGTTGTCATTTGATTAACAGGATCCCATCATTGGAGAATGATGTGATTGACTTGATCCATCCATTAGCTTAGCACGATGAATGTTTAGTTTGTTGCGATTGCTTTCTCCATAACTTATACATGTTCCTATGACTATGAGATCATGCAACTCCCGAATACCGGAGGAACACTTAGTGTGCTATCAAACGTCACAACGTAACTGGGTGACTATAAAGATTCTCTACAGGTGTCTCCGATGGTGTTTGTTGAGTTGCCATAGATCGAGATTAGGATTTGTCACTCCTTGTATCGAAGACGTATCTCTGGGCCCTCTCGATAATGCACATCACTATAAGCCTTGCAAGCAATGTGACTAATGAGTTAGTTGCGGGATGATGCATTACGGAACGAGTAAAGAGACTTGCCAGTAACGAGATTGAACTAGGTATTGAGATATCGATGATCAAATCTCGGGCAAGTAACATACCGATGGCACAAGGAACAAACGTATATCGTTATGCGGTTTGACCGATAAAGATCTTCATAGAATATGTGGGAGCCAATATGAACATCCAGGTTCCGCTATTTGTTATTGACTGGTGATGAGTCTCGGTCATGTCTACATAGTTCTCGAACCCGTAGGGTCTGCACGCTTAACATTCAGTGACGATCGGTATTATGAGTTTATGTATTTTGATGAACCGAAGGTAGTTCGGAGTCCCAGATACGATCACGGACATGACGAGGAGTCTCGAAATGGTCGAGACATAAAGATTGATATATTGGGCAGCTATATTCGGACACCGGAAGTGTTCCGGGTGATTTCGGAGAAAACCGAAGTGCCGGAGGGTTACCGGAATCCCCCCCGGGAACTAATGGGACACATGGGCCTTAGTGGAGAGAGAGAGAGCCGGCCAGGGTAGGCCGCGCGCCCCCTCCCCCTCTGGTCCGGATTGGACTAGGGAAGGGGGGGCGGTGCCCCCCTTTCCTTCTCCCTCTCCTCCTTCCTTTCCCCCTCCTAGTAGGACTAGGAAAGGGGAGTCCTACTCCTACTAGGAGGAGGACTCCTCCTCTCCTGGCGCGCCCCAAGGGCCGGCGGGCCTCCCCCTTGCTCCTTTATATACGGGGGCAGGGGCACCCTAGAACACACAAGTTGATCATTGATCTCTTAGCCGTGTGCGGTGCCCCCTCCACCATAATCCACCTCGGTCATATCGTCATAGTGCTTAGGCAAAGCCCTGCGCCGGTAGCTTCATCATCACCGTCATCACGCCATCGTGCTAACGAAGCTCTCCCTCGACACACAGCTGGATCGAGAGTTCGTGGGATGTCACCGAGCCGAACGTGTGCAGATCGGGGAGGTGTCGTACTTTTGGTACTAGGATCGGTCGGATCGTGAATACGTACGACTACATCAACCGTGTTGTCATAACGCTTATGGTCTACGAGGGTATGTGGAAAACACTCTTCCCTCTCGTTGCTATGCATCACCATGATAGATCTTGCGTGTGCGTAAGATTTTTTTTGAAATTACTGCGTCCCCCTACAGTGGCATCCGAGCCAGGTCTATGCATAGATGTTATATGCATGAGTAGAACATAAAGGAGTTGTGGGCGTGGGTATATACATATTGCTTGCCGTCACTAGTTTATTCTTGATTCAATGGTATTGTTGGATGAAGCGGCTCAGACCGACATTACGCGTACACTTACGCGAGATTGGTTCTACCAACGTGCTTTGCACACAGGTGGCTGGTGGGTGTCAGTTTCTCCAACTTTAGTTGAATCTGATTCAATGAACAGGGTTCTTTCTGAAGATCAAAAAGCAATCACTATACCGCATTGTGGTTTTTGATGCGTAGGTAAGAACGGTTCTTGCTCAGCCCGTAGTAGCCACGTAAAACTTGCAACAACAAAATAGAGAACGTCTAACTTGTTTTTGCAGGGCATGTTGTGATGTGATATGGTAAAGACATGATGCTACATTATATTGTATGAGATGATCATGTTTTGTAACACAGTTATCGGCAACTGGCAGGAGCCATATGGTTGTCGCTTTATTGTATGAAATGCAATCACCATGTAATTGCTTTACTTTATCACTAAGCGGTAGCGATAGTCGTAGAAGCAATAGTTGGCGAGACGGCAACGATGCTTCGATGGAGATCAAGGTGTCAAGTCGGTGACGATGGTGATCATGACGGTGCTTTGGAGCTGGAGATTAAAGGCACAAGATGATTGAGGGAGTCCTGGATTAGGGGGTCTCCGGACAGCCGGACTATCTCCGTTGGCCGGACTGTTAGACTAAGAAGATACAAGATTGAAGACTTTGTCTCGTGTCCGGAAGGGACTCTACTTGGCGTGGAAGGCAAGCTAGGCAATACGTATATGGATATCTCCTCCTTTGTAACCGACCTTGTGTAACCCTAACCCTCTCTGGTGTCTATATAAACCGAAGGGTTTTAGTCCATAGGACAACAATCACAACATACAATCATACCATAGGCTAGCTTCTAGGGTTTAGCCTCTCTGATCTCATGGTAGATCTACTCTTGTACTACCCATATCATCAATATTAATCAAGCAGGACGTAGGGTTTTACCTCCATCAAGAGGGCCCGAACCTGGGTAAAACATCGTGTCCCCTGCCTCTTGTTACCATCCGGCCTAGACGCACAGTTCGGGACCCCCTATCCGAGATCCGCCGGTTTTGACACCGACATTGGTGCTTTCATTGAGAGTTCCTCTGTGTCGTTGTTGTTAGGCTTGATGGCTCCTACAATCATCGACAGCGATGCGGTCCAGGGTGAGACTTTTCTCCCCGGACAGATCTTCGTATTCGGCGGCTTTGCACTGCGGGCTAATTCGATTGGCCATTTGGAGCAGATTGAAAGCTATGCCCCTGGCCATCAGGTCAGATTTGGAATTTTGAACTACACGGCCGACGTCCGCGAACACTTGATCTTCGACGGATTCGAGCCATAGCCGGGCGCGCCGCACTGTCTCGATGGGTATGACCTAGCTCTGCCGCCAAACAGTACCCCAAAGGCCGCGCCCGCATCAGCTCCGACCCTTAGCTCGGAGTCAAGTGCGCCAATCGAGGACGGGTGGCTAGACACCACCTCAGGGGCTGCAGTCTCGACGGCGATCGAGCCAAACACCAGCATAATCCTCTGCGCAGCCCGTGACTCTAAGGTGCCGGACTCTTTTTCTGACTCCGAACCGCACGCGCCCCTGCCAATCGAATCCGATTGGGCACCGATCATGGAATTCACCACCGCGGATATCTTTCAGCACTCGCCCTTCGGCGACATTCTGAATTCACTAAGGTCTCTCTTTGTCAGGAGATCCCTAGCCGGATTATGGCCAACAGGATTGGGATGCGGACGACGAAGAAATTCGACGCCCACCCACCACCCACTTCGTAGCCACTATCGATGATTTAACCGACATGCTCGACTTCGACTCCGAAGACATCGACGGTATGGACGACGATGTAGGAGACGAAACATGAACCAGCACCTATAGGGCACTGGAAAGCCACCTTGTCATATGACATATACATGGTGGATACACCCAACGAAGGCAATGGCGACGGGATAGCGGAGGATGACCCCTCCAAGAAGCAACCCAAGCACCAACGTCAGCGGCGCCGCTCTAAGTCCCGCCAAAGCAAAAGTGGTGATATCGGCACAGGAGATAATAATACTCCGGATAGTGCCGAAGACAACAACAATCCCCTCCAGCAAGATTTAGAGCAGGAGGATGGAGGAGCCAGCTCTCCTAAGAGAGCGGCAGACGGAGAGGAGGAGGATGACAATCACATGCCCCCCTCCGAAGACAAGGCAAGCCTCGGCGACGATGAATTCGGCGTACCAGAGGATGCCGTTGAACAAGAGCGCTTCAAGCGCCGGCTTATGGCCACGACAAATAGCCTGAAGAAAAAGCAGCAGCAGCTTCAAGCTGATCAAGATCTGCTAGCTGACAAATGGACTGAAGTCCTCGCGGTCGAGGAATATAAACTCGAGCGCCCCTCCAAGAGTTACCCAAGGCGCGGGTTACTACCCCGACTGGAGGAAGAAGCATATGATACGGCTGATCGGCCACCTCGTGGCCGCGATAGAGAGGCATTCCAGCCAAAAGCTCAGCCTCCACACCAACGCCATTCAAATAAAAAGGCATGGGGAGATACGCCAGACCTGCGAGACATATTGGAGGACAAGGCAAAGCATTCAAGATCGATCTACGGATCACGAGGGCGCACCACTCTGCGAGACGACAAACGTCACGCCGGATACAGTAAAAGCAAATCCGGCCGGGCCGAACACAGCGGGCAAGACCCATTCGAGCTGCGTCGAGATATAGCCCAATACAGAGGCGCCACACACCCCTTATGCTTCACAGACGAAGTAATGGAACATCAATTCTCAGAATGTCTCAAACCTGTAGACATTGAATCATACGATGGCACAACAGATCCCGCAGTATGGATTGAGGACTTCCTCCTCCACATCCACATGGCCCGCGGTGATGACTTACACGCCATCAAATACCTCCCACTAAAGCTCAAAGGACCAGCACGGCATTGGCTTAACAGCTTGCCAGCGGACTCCATTAGCTGTTGGGAAGATCCGGAAGCCGCATTCCTCGGCAACTTTCAAGGCACCTATGTGCGACCACCAGACGCCGATGACTTGAGCCACATAATTCAGCAGCCAGAAGAGTCGGCCAGGCAATTCTGGACTCGGTTCCTTACAAAGAAAAATCAAATTGTCGACTGTCCGGATGTGGAGGCCTTAGCGGCTTTCAAGCACAACATCCGGGACGAGTGGCTAACCTGGCACCTTGGTCAGGAAAAGCTGAAACCTATGGCAGCTCTCACGACGCTCATGACCCGCTTTTGTGCGGGACAAGACAGCTGGCTGGCTCGCAGTAATAACATATCAAAGAACCATGGTACCTCAGTTACCAAGGACGGCAATAGCAGGTCACGTCGCAACAAGCATAAGCGCCGCATTAACAGGGAAAATACTGAGGATACGACCGTCAATGTCGGATTCAAAGGATCTAAACCCGGTCAGCGGAAAAAGCCATTCAAACAAAGTACGCCGGGTCCGTCCAGCTTGGACCGTATACTCGATCGCTCGTGTCAAATACACGACACCCCAGACAAGCCAGCCAATCACACCAACAGGGATTGTTGGGTGTTCAAGCAGGCCGACAAGTTAATTGCTGAAAACAAGGAAAAGGGGCCGCATAGCGATGACGAGGAGAATCCCCGGCAGCCGCATACCGGAGGACAGAAGAGGTTTCCCCCACAAGTGCGGATGGTGAACATGATATACGCAACCCACATCCCCAAGAGGGAGCGGAAGCGTGCACTCAGGGACGTATATGCGTTGGAGCCAATCGCCCCAAAGTTCAACCCTTGGTCCTCCTGCCCGATCATCTTCGATCGCAGGGACCACCCCACTAGTATCCGTCATGGCGGATTCGCCGCACTGGTCCTAGACCCAATCATCGACGGATTTCACCTCACTCGAGTCCTTATGGACGGCGGCAGCAGCCTGAACCTGCTTTATCAGGACACAGTGCGCAAAATGGGTATAGACCCCTCAAGGATCACACCCACGAAAACGACCTTTAAGGGCGTCATTCTAGGTGTAGAGGCCCATTGCACAGGCTCAATTACACTGGAAGTGGTCTTCGGATCCCCGGATAATTTCTGAAGCGAAGAGTTAATCTTCAATATAGTCCCGTTCCGCAGTGGTTATCACGCGTTGCTCGGGCGAACCGCATTCGCTAGATTCAATGCGGTACCGCATTATGCATACCTCAAGCTCAAGGTGCCAGGACCTCGCGGAGTTATTATAGTCAATGGAAACACAGAGCGCTCTCTCCGAACAGAGGAGCACACCGTGGCCCTCGCAACAGAAGCGCAAAGCAGCCTCTCAAGGCAATCAACCAGTTTGGCGTTTCAAAGCCCGGACACCTTCAAGCGCACTTGGGGAAATCGGCAAATAGACCGCCTGGCGCGATCTGAGCTCGCGTAGCAATACGGTGGCCACCCCAATCCCAGCCCAACGGTGATATTCGTGCCGCGCGTACATAATTACGCATTAAAAATACCATGGGCACAGGTGGGGAGGGGGGCACAACTGCGGCACGCCCCAAGACGCGGCTTAAACCGCACTAGGGGCTTCCTGTTTGGTTATTTTTCTTTTCTTTCAGGACCTTAATCTCTGGAAACACTGTCCGGCATCACTATTGCCGAACACATGATGCAACAACCAAGGAGGCAAACAGCTACGTCATACCACAGAATTCCCAGGTCGATTACAGTAACGATTTCACATCACTCCTTAGCTTGCCCTTGGAAGGGACTTAGTCCTACTCTTTGCTTATCGCACTATCTGTGTCACTCTGCTTTAACGCAATTTTTTAATAAACAATGCATGACATTACGACTATTATTGCATTCTTGTTATATATATATGTGTGTGTGTGTGTGTGTTCATTAATGACGCCTTGCAACCATACACGCTGGTACGGCCAATACACCAGGGGCTTACGTACCCCATAATGCGGTGTGAAAAGTCTGAGCACTTTCACAAGTGCGGCACCCCGAACTTATAGCATTATATGCATCAGCTCCGAATCATGTCTTTGGTCAAATTTTGGGTTTGCCCGGTTCCTATGTTTTGGTACCTTATGTTCCGCCCTATCGGCTAAGGTAGCGCTAGGAGAACTACTGCGATTGTGCCCCGGTTCTGCCGGGCTGAGCACCTCAGTAGAGAAAGCTAAAACTGACTATCATGATAAGGCGAAAGACTGGTCGCTGTTCGGCGAGGTTTTTCGAGTCCCTAAAGACTTATGCCGCTTAGGGCGAGGGGCCGGCCCAGTCCGGCTTACAAGCGTGTATCGCGCCCCGAATTCGGCCTTCCGAATACTAGGGGCTTCACCAAAATTTAAAATTATAGAATTCTATGGCTAAGTGAGAGTGATAAAGCATTATTAGTCCGGTTGCCTTGTTCGTTGTGCTGAGCACCTCCCTCGAAGGACCCAAATATGGGAACAAGAGTGCTCAGGTTTATCCCGAACACCCCAGCACTCGTGGCATGGGGGCAGAAACCGAGGACTAGCCACCTCTCAGATTGGATAAACAGCCAAACAGAAGGTAATATTTTAAATTCAAACAAGCGTTGCATAGTGCATATGAAACATGTTTTCATAAATACAGGATAAAATGAGCGAGTTTACTCAAATATTACATCTTTTGAACACTCATCCGCGATAAGACGGGCACCCGGCAGAACACCGTCGTAGTACATCTCGGGGTGGCGGTGCTCCTTGCCCTCCGGCGGCCCCTCCTTGATCAGCTTCACGGCGTCTAGCTTGACCCACTGCAATTTCACACGGGCGAAAGCCCGGCGTGCACCTTCAATGCAGACGGATCGCTTAACGACCTCCAGCCGCGGGCAGGCATCCACAAGCCGCCTCACCAGGCCGAAGAAGCTGTTCAGAAGGGCGTCGCCAGGCCACAGCCAGACTATAAAGCCCTTCATGGCCTGATCGGCCGCCTTATGTAGCTCGACCATCTGCTTCATCTGGTCGCTCATCGGCACCGGATGTTCGGCCTCAACATACTGTGACCAGAACAGCTTCTCCGTCGAGCTTCCGTCCTCGGCCTGGTAAAATTGTGCGGCATCGGACACACTGCGGGGCAAATCTGCGAATGCTCCTGAAGAGCTCCGGATCTGGGTAAGTAATCGGTAATTTACTTTTACATGCTTGCTTTGCACATAGAAAGCCTTACCCGCCGCTATCTTCTTCATTGCGTCGATCTCCTGGAGGGCCTTCTGGGCCTCAGCCTTGGCACTCTTTGCGCTCTCAAGGGCCGCGGCAAGCTCAGACTCTCACGTCTTCGAGTCAAGCTCCAACGCCTCGTGCTTTGTCACGAGAGCCTGGAGCTCTTGCTGCACCTCGCCCACCCGAGCCTCGTGCTTCTCTCGCTCGGTGCGCTCCTTGGCCATTGTATCTTCGGCCTTGGTTAGCGCTTGCTTCAGGGTCGCCACCTCGGTCGTGGCCCCTAGCAAACATACAATGATCCTGTCATTTTGCAATTGCGTCCTTTTTAATATATACATTTTTATAGACAGGGTATTACTTACCCTTGTTCTCCTCGAGCTGCCTCTTGGCAAGGCCGAGCTCTTTCCTGGACCCCTCGAGGCCCTGCCTTAGTACGGCGACCTCCGTAGTCAGTGCGGCGGATACCAGCAGCGAAGCCTGCATACGCATATTGACATACTTATATTAGACTCCTGCGATATTATTTGATCCTCTGTTCGGCTTTTCTTTGTGAACACCGAACAAAGCATCAGGGGCTACTGTCTATGCGGTAACATTTCTACTACATTTTAAAACACTTACCTCAAAGCCTGTTAGAAGGCTGGCACAGGCTTCAGTCAATCCGCTCTTGGCGGACTGAACCTTCTGGATCACCGCACTCATGATAGTGCGGTGCTCCTCGTCGATGGAAGCGCTACGAAGCGCTTCCAGCAGATTGTCCGGTACCTCTGGATGGACAGAGGTCACCGGCACAAGCGTCTTGCCCCTCCTAGAAGGAGGCCGCCTGCCCGAGCCCGGAACCGCTGGAGGGTCCGGCACGGTGTTCGGCTGAGGGCCGAACTCGGAGCTCTCGGGGGCCCCGTCCCCACGGCTCCCGGAGTCCGGAAGGTCGCCTTGAGGCGCCTCCAGGACTGTTTCCCCTCGATCCGGTGCCTCTTGAGACAACACCTCGGCGTCGTCGGCAGGATGAGGGGAGGTGGCGGTCGGGACTGGATCGCTATCCATGTCCGACAAGCCCAAGGAGCCGTCCGATGATACATTGATACTGGCTCATGGCGGCCTGCATAATTGCGTTTGACGTTAGGGAAAGCAGTGCGACAAAGGAATCCTAGGAGTTACTCTGGTATCCGAATACTTACGATCTCCCCGGGGGCTTGACCCTGGGCAACCACTCGCCTTCGCCTTCATCGGCGGCGGAGGAACTGTCCGGAAGGAGAGTCCTTCCCTTCTTGGACCCTCCGGTCTCCCCGGTTGGGGCGGCCTTCCTTTTCTTGTCTCCTCCAGTTGATGGGGGAGCATCTTCTTCTTCCTCTTCCTCGTCTTCAGGGGAAGAGTGCGCCGCAGAGTCATCGGACGGTGAGTCCGACGACGCCTGGCGTCGGGAACTCTTTTGGGTTCCCTTGGCCTTCTTGGTCTTCTCCGACACCTTATAAGGGGCCGGAGTCAGCATCTTCGCCAGAAGAGCGTCTGCGGGGCCTTCAGGCAAAGGAGCCGGACAGTCGATCTGTCAGGCCATCTTCTGCCAGTCCTGTCAAAGGTACGGGAGTTTAGATCCCGCATAGAGTCAATCTATATAAAAAATAAGTATCCTGTGAAAGGTAAAGCAGCTTACCACACTGGCTTGGCGCTTCGCGCTGAATCCGCGATCCTCAGTAATAGGGGGAGAGACCTCGGCACTTTTGAACAGCACTCTCCAGGCGTCTTCGTGAGTCATGTCGAAGAGCCTGTTCAGAGTTCAGTGCCGCGCCGGATTGAACTCCCACAAGGTGAACTCCCATTGTTGGCACGGGAGTATCCGGCGGATGAGCATAACCTGGACTATGTTGACAAGCTTGAGCTTCTTGTCCACCATGTCTTGAATACATGTTTGGAGTCCGGTCAGCTCTTTCGAACTACCCCAGGACAGGCCCTTCTCTTTCCAGGAGGTGAGCCGCATGGGAATGCCAGATCGGAACTCGGGGGCCGCTACCCATACGGGGTCGCGTGGCTCGGTGATATAGAACCATCCCGATTGCCACCCCTTTATGGTTTCCACAAAGGAGCCCTCGAGCCATGTTATGTTGGGCATCTTGCCCACCATGGTGCCTCCGCACTCCGCCTGGCGGCCGCCCACCACCTTCGGCTTGACATTGAAGGTCTTCAGCCATAAGCCGAAGTGGGGCTTGATGCGGAGGAAGGCCTCGCACACGACGATAAACGCCGAGATGTTGAGGATGAATTTCGGGGCCAGATCGTGGAAATCCAGGCCGTAATAAAACATGAGCCCCCGGACGAAAGGATGGAGAGGGAATCCCAGTCCGTAGAGGAAATGGGTGAGGAATACTACCCTCTCATGGGGCCTGGGGGTGGGGATGAGCTGCCCCTCATCGGGGAGCCGGTGCGCGATGTCGTCGGGCAGGTATCCGGCTCTCCTCAGTTTCTTGATGTCTCCCTCCGTGATGGAGGAGACCATCCACTTGCCTCCCGCTCTGTACATGGTTGGAGAAGGTTGAGGCAGAAGTGTGGGCTTGGGCGCTAGAGCTCGAGTGTGCGAAAACGGATGAGCAAAGGAGGAAGAAGGCATGGATAGAAAGGTGAATCCTTATCCCTTTATATGGGCGGACGAAACTAAGCATCCCCACTTGCCTGGTAAAACTCGCTTATCCCCCAAGCGCTGCAATTGATGGTGCGGTTGGGTTACCCACGCCCATATTGATGAGAATACCGTAATAAGGGGACACGATCTCTGCTTTGACAAGACGTGTCGAAAAACTGCCTCGCGTTATGTGCGGGGCTGGTTAAAAGAAACGGTTCGAATAATCACCGGGCCATGACATAACGTCATGCTGCCAAAACAAGCTAGCAAATTAGATCTGCAAAAATATTATTCTCTCTACGGTGGAATGTGGAACTTATTTTGCAGGGTCGGACACTATCCTCGTATTCAAATTCTTCTGATGTATTCGGAGAAGGAACCCGCCTTGCAATGCCGAAGACAATATTGCACGCCGGACTCATCGTCATTGAAGCCTGGTTCAGGGGCTACTGAGGGAGTCTTGGATTAGGGGGTCTCCGGACAGCCGGACTATCTCCTTTGGCCGGACTGTTAGACTAAGAAGATACAAGATTGAAGACTCCGTCTCGTGTCCGGAAGGGACTCTACTTGGCGTGGAAGGCAAGCTAGGCAATACGTATATGGATATCTCCTCCTTTGTAACCAACCTTGTGTAACCCTAACCCTCTCCGGTGTCTATATAAACCGAAGGGTTTTAGCCCGTAGGACAACAATCACAACATACAATCATACCATAGGCTAGCTTCTAGGGTTTAGCCTCTCTGATCTCATGGTAGATCTGCTCTTGTACTACCCATATCATCAATATTAATCAAGAAGGACGTAGGGTTTTACCTCCATCACGAGGGCCCTAACCTGGGTAAAACATTGTGTCCCCTGCCTCCTGTTACCATCCGGCCTAGACGCACAGTTCGGGACCCCCTACCCGAGATCCGCCGGTTTTGACACCAACAATGATGATGGCCATATCATATCACTTATATTGATTGCATGTGATGTTTATCCTTTATGCATCATATTTTTCTTAGTTCGGCGGTAGCATTATAAGATGATCTCTCACTAAATTTCAAGGTACAAGTGTTCTCCCTGAGTATGCATCGTTGCTACAGTTCATCGTGCCGAGACACCACGTGATGATCGGGTGTGATAAGCTCTATGTTCACATACAATAGGTACAAGCCGGTTTTGCACACGCAGAATACTCGGGTTAAACTTGACGAGCCTAGCATATGAAGATATGGCCTCGGAACACTGAGACCGAAAGGTCGAGCGTGAATCATATAGTAGATATGATCAACATAGTGATGTTCACCATTGAAAACTACTCCATCTCACGTGATGATCGGACATAGTTTAGTTGATATGGATCACGTGATCACTTAGATGATTAGAGAGATGTCTATCTAAGTGGGAGTTCTTAAGTAATTTGATTAATTGAACTTTAAGTTATCATGAACTTAGCACCTGATCGTATTTTGCATGTATATGTTGTTGTAGATAGATGGCCTATGTTGTTGTTACGTTGAATTTTAATGCGTTCCTAGAGAAAGCTAAGTTGAGATGATGGTAGCAACTACACGGACTGGGTCCGTAACTTGAGGATTATCCTCATTGCTGCACAGAAGAATTATGTCGTGGAAACACCGCTAGGTGACAAACCCGCTGCAGGAGCAACGCCAGATGTTGTGAACACCTGGCAGAGCAAAGCTGATGACTATTCGATAGTTCAGTGTGCCATGCTTTACGGCTTAGAACCAGGACTTCAATGACGTTGTGAACGTCATGGAGCATATGAGATGTTCCAGGAGTTGAAGTTAATATTTCAAGCAAATGCCCGGATTGAGAGATATGAAGTCTCCAATAAATTCTACGGCTGCAAAATGGAGGAGAATAGTTCTATCAGTGAACATATACTCAGAATGTCTGGGTACAACAACCACTTGACTCAGCTGGGAGTTAATCTTCCTGATGATAGTGTCATTGACAGAGTTCTTCAATCACTGCCACCAAGCTACAAGAGCTTCATGATGAACTATAATATGCAAGGGATGGATAAGGCAATTCCTGAGCTCTTCGCAATGCTAAAGGCTGCGGAGGTAGAAATCAAGAAGGAGCATCAAGTGTTGATGGTCAACAAGACCACTAGTTTCAAGAAAAAGGGTAAAGGGAAGAAGGGGAACTTCAAGAAGAACAGCAAGCCAGTTGCTGCTCAAGTGAAGAAACCCAAATCTGGACCTAAGCCTGAAACTGAGTGCTTCTACTGCAAAGGGACTGGTCATTGGAAGCGGAACTGCCCCAAGTATTTGGCGGAGAAGAAGGATGGAAAAGTGAAAGGTATATTTGATATACATGTTATTGATGTGTACCTTACTAATGCTCGCAGTAGTGCCTGGGTATTTGATACTGGTTTAGTTGCTAACATTTGCAACTCGAAACAGGGGCTACAAATTAAGGGAAGATTGGCTAAGGACAAGGTGACAATGCGCGTGAGAAATGGTTCCAAAGTCGATGTGATCGTCGTCGGCACGCTACCTCTACATCTACCTTCAGGATTAGTTTTACACCTAAATAATTGTTATTTGGTGCCAGCGTTGAGCATGAACATTATATCTGGATCTTGTTTGATGCGAGACGGTTATTCATTTAAATCAGAGAATAATGGTTGTTCTATTTATATGAGTAATATCTTTTATGGTCCCTTGATGAGTGGTCTATTTTTGCTAAATCTTGATAGTAGTGATACACATGTTCATAGTATTGAAACCAAAAGATGCAGAGTTGATAATGATAGCGCAACTTATTTGTGGCACTGCCCTTTGGGTCATATTGGTGTAAAGCGCATGAAGAAACTCCATTCTGATGGACTTCTGAAATCACTTGATTATGAATCACTTGGTACTTGCGAACCATGCCTCATGGGCAAGATGACTAAAACTCCATTCTCCAGAACAATGGAGCGAGCAACAGAGTTATTGGAAATCATACATACTGATGTATGTG
Source organism: Triticum urartu (assembly GCF_003073215.2). NCBI lineage: Eukaryota > Viridiplantae > Streptophyta > Magnoliopsida > Poales > Poaceae > Triticum > Triticum urartu. Next base: position 444,156,860 of record NC_053028.1, on the reverse strand, counting down.
GTCCAATGAACATTGAGGCTCACGGCAGGTATCGTTATTTTCTCACCTTCACAGATGATTTGACCAGATATGGGTATATCTACTTAATGAAGCATAAGTCTTAAACATATGAAAAGTTCAAAGAATTTCAGAGTGAAGTGGAAAATCATCGTAACAAGAAAATAAAGTTTCTACGATCTGATCATGGAGGAGAATATTTGAGTTATGAGTTTGGTATTCATTTGAAACAATGCGGAATAGTTTCGCAACTCACGCCACCCGGAACACCACAGCGTAATGCCGAACGCCATAATCATACTTTACTATATATGGTGCGATCCATGATGTCTCTCACTGATTTACCGCTATCATTTTGGGGTTATGCTTTAGAGACAGCTGCATTCACATCAAATAGGGCACCATCTAAATCCGTTGAGACGACATCTTATGAACCGTGGTTTGGCAAGAAACCCAAGTTGTCGTTTCTTAAAGTTTGGGGCTGCGATGCTTATGTGAAAAATCTTTGACACTGATCCAAGGACATCTTATGAACCGTGGTTTGGCAAGAAATCCAAGGATATATGTCTCGTTTATGGAGGTGACAAAGAGCTTGTCATAAACGGTTACGTCGACGCAAGCTTTGACACTGATCCAGATGACTCTAAGTCACAAACCGGATACATATTTTTATTAATTGGTGGAGCTGTCAGTTGGTGCAGTTCCAAGCAGAGCGTCGTGGCGGGATCTACGTGTGAAGCGGAGTACATATCTGCTTCGGAAGCAGCAAATGAAGGAGTCTAGATGAAGGAATTCATATCCTATCTAGGTGTAATACCTAGTGTATCAGGTCCAATGAAAATATTTTGTGACAATACTGGTGCAATTGCCTTGGCAAAGGAATCCAGATTTCACAAGAGAACCAAACACATCAAGAGACGCTTCAATTCCATCTGCGATCAAGTCAAGGAGGGAGACATAGAGATTTGCAAGATACATACGGATCTGAATGTTGCAGACCCGTTGACTAAGCCTCTCTCACGAGCAAAACATGATCAGCACCAAGACTCCATGGGTGTTAGAATCATTATAATGTAATCTAGATTTTTGACTCTAGTGCAAGTGGGAGACTGAAGGAAATATGCCCTAGAGGCAATAATAAAGTTGTTATTTATATTTACTTATATCATGATAAATGTTTATAATTCATGCTAGAATTTTATTAACCGGAAACTTAGTACATGTGTGAATACATAGACAAACAAAGTGTCACTAGTATGCCTCTACTTGACTAGCTCGTTGAATCAATGATGATTATGTTTCCTAACCATAGACATGAGTTGTCATTTGATTAACGGGATCAAATCATTGGAGAATGATGTGATTGACTTGACCCATCAGTTAGTTTAGCACGATGATCGTTTAGTTTGTTGTTATTGCTTTCTCCATAACTTATACATGCTCCTATGACTATGAGATCATGCAACTCCCGAATACCGGAGGAACACTTAGTGTGCTATCAAACTCACAACGTAACTGGGTGACTATAAATATGCTCTACAGGTGTCTCCGATGGTGTTTGTTGAGTTGCCATAGATTGAGATTAGGATTTGTCACTTCGTGTATCGGAGAGGTATCTCTGGGCCCTCTCGGTAATGCACATCACTGCAAGCAATGTGACTAATGAGTTATTTGCGGGATGATGCATTACAGAACGAGTAAAGAGACTTGCCGGTAACGAGATTGAACTAGGTAGTGAGATACCGACGATCGAATCTCGTGCAAGTAACATACCAATGGCAAAGGGAACAAACATATATCATTATGCGGTTTGACCGATAAAGATCTTCGTAGAATACGTGGGAGCCAATATGAACATCCAGGTTTCGCTATTGGTTATTGACTGAAAATGAGTCTCGGTCATGTCTACATAGTTCTCGAACCCGTAGGGTCCACACGCTTAACGTTCAGTGACAATCGGTATTATGAGTTTATGTATTTTGATGAACCGAAGGTAGTTCGGAGTCTCGGATATGATCATGGACATGACGAGGTGTCTCTAAATGGTCGAGACATAAAGATTGATATATTGGACGGCTATATTCGGACACCGGAAGTGTTTCGGATGATTTCGGAGAAAACCAGAGTGCCGGAAGGTTACCGGAATCCTCCCGGGGAACTAATGGCACACATGGGCCTTAGTGGAGAAAGAGTGGGCCAGCCAGGACAGGCCGCGCGCCCCTCCCCCTCTGGTCCGAATTGGACTAGGGAAGGGGGGGGGGGCGACGCCCCCCTTTCCTTCTCCCTCTCCTCCTTTTGCTCCTCCATTTACTTATATAAGGTCATTATAGAATATAGTTCTTCCGTTCCTAAATATAAGTCTTTTTAGACATTTCAAATGGACTACAAAATACGGATATACGTAGACATATTTTAGAGTGTAGATTCATTCATTTTGCTCCGTATGTAGTCACTTGTTGGAATCTTTAAAAAAACTTATATTTGAGAACGGAGGAAGTACATTTTACATCTATACAAGTCCACCATCGGTAATCGAGGCAAAACTAATGATGTTTTCTCGAACTAGCAATTTATTTAATACTTACATGCATGTAGTCATAATGATACTTAGCTACTTTCTCCACTCAGTTTTCTTGCATACATGCGGTGTATTAATCATTCCAGTAAACAAAAAAAATTAGGTTGCAAAACATGTACTCCCGTCATTCCAAAATATAGTGCGCCCGCGCTTCTCGAGGTCTAACTTTGACCATAAATTTAACCAACGAGACCAACTGCGACGGAAGAAAAAATTATATAATTGAAAACTTCTTTCGAATACGAATTCACTGATATAATTTTTGCTCCCGCCGCAATCGGTCTTGGTAGTAGTTAAATTTACGGTCAAAGTTAAAGCACGGGATAGAGGAAGCACTACATTGTGGAATGGATGGAGTATTAAGTTTTACCTCGATATCTGTAATTTAAGTTTGTGGTCTTGTATATAAAAATGAAGGGAGTAATTGTAATATGCGAGAGGCCGACAAGCGAGTGCAACAGTGGCGTAGTCCCCGTGCGTGGGGTCGGCGCCCCGTTAGATGCTCAGGCCACTGAACAGCAAAATGCGGTACAGCTGACGAGCAAAAGCTGCGATGTTCTCCTTCTGTGAAATGGCAGGGGAAGAATCCCCGGTTTCGTTTTGTGTTGAAATGGACGGGTCTACGGATCGAACGATTCACATGTTGGGGACGAAAAAACCACCCAAAAGACAAATCCGACGTCTCGACCGCATCTGGAAAACCAAAACGTCTTGATCGCATCTGGTTTGTTGGGCCTGTTCCACCCGCGAGCCGAGAAATCCGAAATTCGAAACTGCCCTAGTGAGTGGGCCGTTCTCCACGTGGCCTCTTAATTCCGGGGCGGCGAGGGGCTCCGGGCCCGAGGGCCCACCTTGTCCCCCTGACCCGTTTATTTATGCGCTGGGTGCGGTGCCATGCGGCGCCCTGATTTAATACTCGGACCGACCAACCAAGACGCTCCCCATTCATTCAAATTTTGAAACCGGCCGGATTATTAGCACCAACAGAAGCGCAGATCGCACATCGCGCTTGACACGACGGGTTACCCTTTTTAGTAATAGTGGTGATCGGGTTTGGCAGGGCAGGCTGTCCACAAAAAGCTCGCGCGATTTGGCGTGTAACGGCCGTACTGGCAGATTTGGAGTTTTTGAATTAGTTACTGCGATGCTTACTTGAATTAGCAAGTGAATTGCCCCTAATCATTGTAGGCAGTGGGCGTAGCAGGCAGGGTCATGTTCGGAGCGACTACTGTCGATTGGCTCCGTAGCATTCAACGTGTCACGTGTGGTCAATCATGTGCGCGCGCGCGCATGCATGCCTCCCGAGATCGTTGGAAATTCTTACCAGCCGGATTAACACGAAGGGGAAACACAGACCGCAGAGGAACCAGGAAAAAGTTGGCCGTCAAAGCTCGCATGATTCGGCAAGCACGTAGGCGCACATGCAGTGCATGGGCCCAGCTACCCGGAATTAGTCACTTTCAATTTCAAATAATATTACTCAGTCTCGAGTCTTTACCACGCTGACCTGCTACTGTGCGTACATTTTGTTGATCCCACCATGCGACTACTCAGTCTCCAGAGTTTACCATGGTCAAAGCCTTGCAGAAGCTAGCACCTGAAATGCCGCGAGCAAGCATATATGGTTTGAGTGAAACCTTTCAAACGTGCATCGTCGAGCTTCGTCCGTAACTCCCAATTTTCTTTGCAAATCAGGAGCATTCATTCTTAGTAATAGCGTTCAACCTTGAAGAGCATGTCGAAGATGGTATTGTTTGGAAGCACACGAAAAACAGTCAATACTCGGCGGCCACTGCGTACTTTGCGCAATTCATGGGGGCTACCTTCTCACCGATGCGAGGGGTGCGAGAGACGCGAGGTGGGCTGTCCTGCTCGTGATGGTGACGACTGCTACTGCGGATCCAACGCCCCGTTTGGATCCGTCGCGGGGAGGCCTTTCGCTGACCGGCGGCGCATGGAGGGACCGGTGAGGAGATGCCGGATCTCCGCCGGAGTACCGACGACAACATATGTCTTCGTGGCGAGGTTCTGCTCGGTTCCAGCCGGCCACGAGGTCGGGAAGACGTGGCTTCCGATGAAAATCGCGCCAGACTGTGGTCTTGGCGGACGATGGCGGCATCTCAGACGTCGTTTCCTTCTGCAGGCATCGTCGTTGCAGGTCTCATCAACCTGATCGGGAGGTTCCGGGGGAAACCCTAGATCTGGGTCTACCGGATCGGACGATGACGGTGCTATCGGTATCGTTCTCCCTCATGGGGGCATCGTTTTGGAGCGAGTGCTGGTTGGAGGGGGCAAGAGGAGGAGCGGTGTTTCATCTGCTCCATTGATGACGGCGGATCTCGGCGGCGTGGCGCAGTGGAGACTCGGCGCCTGATGAGCGAAGATGGACTCGCGCAGGAGGGTGACGCTGCCTGGCGTCATGGTGGCGTCGGCGGCAGTTGGACCGGCCAAGGTTGATGCAGCAGTACAGCTCTGAAGATGAATTCGTGGCAGGTGGCTGCGGTGGCCTCATACCCGGCAGGGGTCCTGGTTGAGAAGCACGCCGGACTGGTGGGTGCCCATACCCAGCAGGCGTCCTGGGTGGGACCTCAAGTCTTTAGATGTTTAGGTTTGGCTGCGTGGTCTGTTTGGTATTAGGCCCAGACTTTCAGCGTCCCTACATCAACTGGATAGGGATAGCGACAGTTGTTGCTTAGTTTGATGGCTTTAGACTTATTGTTGTATGACTCTATACGGTTTTGTGATAATAATTAATAAAGTGGCCGTATGCATCGTCCAGATGCAGAGGCCGGGGGTCGTCCTCCTTTTCTAAAAAAAACTTCTCGCCGATGCTGCACGCGGTGTGGAATACCTTGGCACTGCTTAAAGTCAAGTTCTTTGCATGGCGAGCAATTCAAGGAAGGATTTGGACGGCCGATATATTGGCTAAGCGGGGTTGGCCAAATTGCAACTTTTGCCCCCTTTGCAAGAGAGAGAAAGAATCTAGAGCTCACCTTTTCTACAAGCGTAAATTCACTCTTTGTCTTTGGAATTTGGTCAATGAGTGGCTACACCTTGAGCACACCGACACTTTCTCATGGCATCTTGAGCCCGACGGTCATAGATTGATGGATTAATCGTTTTCACAAAAGCGCCTCAAATTGAAAGGCTCGTGCATCCCTTACCATACTCATTTCTTTGTTTATTTGGAATGAAAAAAATGCAAGAGTATTTCACAACAAGTCCTCTCTGCCACCGATTCTGCTCAACAATATCAAGCTTGAGGCTTCACTTTGGGCGATTGCGGGCGCCAAAAAGTTAGGGACCATTATTTTGGAAGAGTAATAAATTTGTATTTTCGAGTTTGTAACACAAATGCTCTATTGGCAAATCTTTAACCAAATTTCAAACCGTAAGCAGATAATAAGGGAGATTGGCACCATGTTTATCCAAGCACACCTCTACCTATCAGCACCAGGATTTTCCGCACATAAATGGGCACCAAAGTTTGCCGGCATACGCACAAAATTACACTGAAAATAAATAAACTTTATGCTAATTAAGCTCCTTCACCTCTTTTAGGATGGAGGCAATTTATGAACGATCATCCTCGTTGCTAGCCCAATTTATCAAGACTTGGCAATCGCTTTCAACAATCACTTTCTACAAGAAGCGGCTTTATCGTGCACCACATCCACGAGTTCTACCACCTACAACACGACACTGTAGATATAATTTGTTGGAAGCTAACCTCGGACAACGCTTACTCTGCTACCTCAACCTATATCATTTACTTTGCGAGGCTTATTGGCTTAGGCATGCATTATGTGGTTTGCAATTTGCCCCCACCTCCAATCCCACTCCCACTCCAAATGCTTTGATCGCTTGCTCTTAAATACGGTTGTGGACGAGGAGAGACTCCAACACATAGGATGGCCTAATTGCGGACCTTGTCAACTCTGCAAGAGAGGAATGAAGTTTGTTTCCTGCCTCCTCTCAAGTGCAGATTCACAACCATAATTTGGAACATGATACTCTCCAGTCTCCACGCTTGGTGATAATCCACAAGTATAGGGGATCGCAATAGTTTTCGAGGATAGAGTATTCAACCCAAATTTATAGATTCGACACAAGGGGAGTCAAAGAATATTTGTAAGTATTAGCAACTGAGTTGTCAATTCAGTCACACCTGGAGATTAATTAACTGCAGCAAAGTGATCGGTAGCACAGTAATATGATAGTTTTGATAGTAGTAGCAATAACAATAGCATAGATAACAGTGATAGCAGTAATTTTGTAGCAAGTGCAACAGTAATGATAGCAGTAATAACTTAGCAAGAACAATATAGGATAAATTCATAGGCATTGGATCGGTGATTTGTTGGATGATATTCATCATGTGACAGTCATAACCTAGGGTGATGCGGCACTAGCTCCAGTTCATAAATATAATGTAGGCATGTATTCCGTAAATAGTCATATGTGCTTATGGAGAGAACTTGCATGGCATCTTTTGTCCTACCCTCCCGTGGCAGCGGGGTCCAATTGGGAACTACAGGACATTAAGGCCTCTTTTTAATAGAAAACCAGAACAAAGCATTAACACACGGTGAATACATGAACTCCTCAAACTACGGTCATCACCGAGAGTGGTCCCGACTATTGTCACTCCGGGGTTGCCGGATCATAACAAGTAGTAGGTGACTATAACTTGCAAGATCGGATCTAGAACATGGATATAATGGTGATAATATAAACGGTTCAAATCTGAAATCATGGCACCCGGGCCCAAAGTGACAAGCATTAAGCATGTCAAAGTCATAGCAACATCAATCTCAGAACATAGTGTATACTAGGGATCAAGCCCTAAGAAAACTAACTAGATTACATGATGAATCTCATCCAACTCCTCACCGACTAGCGAGTCTATGAAGGAATTACTCACTCCCGGTGGGGAGCATCATGAAATTGGTGATGGAGAAGGGTTGGTGATGACGAAGAACGAAGACCCCCCTCTTCGGAGCCCCAAACGGACTCCAGATCTGGCATCCCGATGAAGAATAGGAGGTGACGGCGGCTCTGTCTCGTGGATCGCGATAATTCTTTCTTCCTGATTTTTTTTCTAGAAAAATAGGATTTTATAGCGTCGGTTTCAAGGTCTACGGGGCCACTAGGTGGGGACAATCCACCTGGACGCGCCTGGGGGGCAGGTGTGCCCTGGTGGGTTGTGCCCACCCAGGTGCCCTCCTCCAGTGGTTCTCTACTCCAGAAATTCTCTTTTATTGTATAAAAAATCGTCGCAAAGTTTCGTTCCATTTCGAGAACTTTTATTTGTGCACAAAAACAACGCCATGGTAGTTCTGGTGAAAACAGCGTCAGTCCGGGGTTAGTTTCATTAAAATCATGCAAATTAGAGTCCAAAAGAAGAGGAAAAGCGTTAGGAAAAGTAGATACGTTTGAGATGTATCAAACCCCCCAAGCTTAAACCTTTGGTTGTCCTCGAGCAATTCAGTTGATAAAATGAAAGTGAAAAAGAAAAACTTTTACTAACTCTTTTGTTCTTGTTTGCATAAATAAGCTTAAACAACACCCAGGTTTTCAGCCAACATTATAACTAACCATGCCGACAATAACTCTTAAAAATTATATTTACGCATATCAATGACATAATCAGCTAGCGAGCAATAATAATATATCTCAAACAACAACACATTGTCAAAATAACCATGATATAATATGACAATAGTGGTATCTCGCTAGCCCTTTCTGAGACCGCAAAACATAAATGCAGAGCACCTCCAAAGTTCAAGCAACGACTAAGCATTGTAATTAATGGTAGAAAAGATCCAGTCATGATGCACCCAACATTAGCTACACACAATGCATCAGCATGACAGTAGTGCTCTCAGGTTCTGGCGCTTATTTTAGAGGGTGATGACACAACATAAAAGTAAATTGATAGTCCCTTCGCAGAGAGAAACCGTGATTTGCAGCGGTGTCAGAGCTCAAGTTTACTTCATGACCATCAGTTATCTTCACGACCATCGTGAAATTTTAAAACAGAGGTATCAATATCTTCCATGCTCTGGCACCGCTGCAAATCGCAGAGAAAAAAGTAAATAGATAGTCCCTTCTTATTTACTTCACGGCCATCAGTTATTAATATCCTCCATGCTAAGCACTCTAGTGGCGGTTCCCAAGCGATAAAAGTAAAAGTTTACTCCCCCTCCACCAATAATCACACTCCACGGCTTGTTTGAAACAACGGGTGCCGTCCATACCAACAACAGTCCCGGGGAGTTTTGTTTAATTATTTGCATTTTGAGTTCGGGACTGGGAATCCCTATTACCGTCCTTCTCTCATGCGATGGTGAGTGAATAAACACTCAACCCGAGAATAATCCGCTTAGCATGCAAGATACCGACCACCTCCTATCATTTCTGTAGCGAACCGACCTCAAACGGTCAAGTCTCTGTGCTTCAGCGTCATCCATGGATCAGTAATGCTGACACACACAGTACTCGAAGGACTTATAACAGAGTAGCAATCACACACTTATTACATCTAATGTCTCAAAAGAGAACTTATTACAATAAATATGGCTTAAGGCCATCTAATACGATAACAGCGGAAGGCTTGGAAGATAAAGTGAGTCCATCAACTCCAACGACATAGCTGAGCTGCACGACAACGACCTAATGAACCTTACTCCTCGTCTGAAAAGTCTGCAACATAATACGTTGCATCCCGAAAACGGGTCAGCACATGGAATATGCTGGCAATATAACACGGTAGAGAAAGAACAGAATAATGCTATCACTATATGCATATTTGGCTGGTGGAAAGCTCTAAGGTTAAAGTTTTGCGAAAATCCAATTTTTCCCTACATCAAAGGAATATATTTTATTTAACTATCATGGTAGTTGAAACATCATTGAGAAGGTTCCTCCAACTCAATCCCAATTAGAAGTAATTATCAACCCAACAATATTAATTTAGAGTGATGAGATACATATGATAATCCAAGTACTAGATACTCAAGATGTCCATAATCGGGGATACGGCTAACCATGATTAGTTTGTACACTCTGCAGAGGTTTGTGCACATTTCCCCACAAGACTCGATCTCCTCCGTTGGATTTCTCGCAATACATGGTGTTTGAGAAACGGATGACCGAGACACAGTCTTTCAGAAGCATTAAATCTCTACTCCGGATAGACTATATCACCTACAACCCACTACATCTGCTAGTCTACCTCTTCAAGAGCTTCATGCAACTTACTCAACTATGCTAGAGCCCATAATAGCTTGTGGCTGCACACGGAAGTTTCTAGCATGAAATATCTCAGTTCCCTTTGAGCCTGGGTGGCGGACCTTAGGATTATCACACGGGTACTCCGGGATATCCTAGGACAACTGAAAGGATCGATACGGTCGACTAGAGGGGGGGGGTTGAATAGGAGACTACAAATTTTAATCTTTCTTGTAGATTTTAAGGCTTAGCGGATAAAAGAGTTCACTAGATATGCAACTAGGTGAATGCAACCTATATGACAAGCAAGCTCCAAGAAGAAAAGCTAGGCAAGAAACTACTTAGCAAGCCAACAAGCATACAACAACAAAGAAAGGTGCGGGAAAGGATTAACCACAAGTGAGACGAGGACGCGGATGTTAACCCGAAGTTCACTCTTCCTTGGGGAAGAGCTAATCTCCGTTTGGAGCGGTGCCGGAGCCAAAGCTTGCGGAATGCCACCAAGGGCTCACCGTATTCTCCTTCGAGTCACTCCCAATGGATGAGCCTCGAACCACTCGGGGTTGGTCTTGAAGGCGACCACCACACCTTTACAAACTTCTCCGGAGCACACCACAAGCAAGGAAGCTTCCGGAGGAACCTCTAACCGCCTAGGAGCCCAAGCTCCAAGAGTAACAAGCCAACGGGGAGGAAATGTTGCGGGGAACGCGATTTGGTTTGGTCAAGTTGTAGATCGGATCTTGCTCTCCCAATCCCCAAAGTTTCAACAAGTTTGGGTGGGGGGATTGAGAGTATTGAGCAAAATGGGGTGTAGCAATGGTGGATCTCAACAAGACATTAGGGTTGAGGGTTGGAGCAGGAAGAAAGGCCTTCTTATAGTGTTCATGGGCTGGTGGGGATTTCTGCCCGTTGGACCCCGTGCGCATGAGCTAAGTCAGCCCCGCACGCACGGGGTATCCAGAGACAAACGCACCACCCCGTGCGCACGGGGGTCAAAAGACCCCGTGCGCACGGGGTATCCAGGGAGTTACGCAGTACCCCGTGCGCACGGGGGTCAAAAGGCCCCGTGCGCATGGGGTACCCAGTCCCCCATGCGCACGGTGTACCCAGTAACTTACTGTTGCAACTTTCCGAGTACCACAGCACACACACTAGGTTCATATGAGGTGGTTGGAGTGGGAAGGGTAAGAGAGTAAGGCTCTACAAAGGCATTCCCACACAACATTTATCCACATAGACCCCTCTTAATAGTGCGGTATTTCCTACGACTCGAAGCAAACCAAAACTAAACCTTCGAAGTGTCGAAAGACCACGCCTTTGTCCTTTTTGAAATGGGGGGTCGCACATCTCCATCGCGGGCACTTAGAACCAATAACCTGAGATAAACTTTAGCAACCGATATTAGTTCAACTAACCACATTTTCATCACACCAAAATATAGCTTAAGTGCCATTAGCACTTTCAATCTCCCCCTTTTTGGTGCATTGATGACGTGGTTAGAGCATGGCAAAGAGGATAAACAGATAGAAAGCCATGGAACAAATAATGATCATGATAGCTCCCCCTATATGTGTGCCCGAAAACAAGAATGCATCTAGTACACCCATAGGAGGTTCGACCAAGATCTTTATTGATAAGTCATGAGATTCATCAAAATAAACTTATAACGGTGCCTAGATCTCATGACACAGTGTGGTGAGAAAATAATGTGAGACCCAATAAGCATAAGAGGATAATAGCAAGGTTCAATAATAAAGCTAGAGTCTCACAATAACGCTAGAGGCTCACAACCACACAGACGGAAAGGAAATAAGAGTATCTCAAGCCAACTAAAACCAACCAACAGCGAGAAACACGAGGCTTGAGATCTCAACATACCCACGAACACACAACCACACACACCACTTCTCCCGCTTTGTCATCAAGACAACAAAAAGGAGACAAATGGCGACACGAGACCCACTAGACAAGAGGAGGAGCACTCGAGGCATCATCATCATCATCAAAATGCCACCCCGACCATTGGGAAAGACCGAGCAGTGGCCTCACTGTCGACGTCCTTAGAACCTGGACCAACATCCTCACCAGCAGCAGCCCTTGCTGCCTTCTGCTCACGCCGAACAAGCTTATCCTTGTTGATTTCCTTGATCTGACGACGCTAAATCGAATGACACATCTTGAACATGTTGCTCAAGGTCTTGAACAGCGACTTCTTCTCTCCCTTGGCAAAGATGGCCTCAGAGCCAACAGACTTGGCCTTACCACAAGGGATCCGTGAGGTAGAGGACATGCCTGGAGTGTAAGTAGCACGATCCTCAGGCCTAGGGTGGCGCCCCTTCTTGATGGGCACATAGGGAGCAGGAGCAGCTAGGGTCCAGTTGGAGTTGCACTTGGGAACAACAGTCTTGAAGCTAGCAATGTACTTTGCTGGACAGACGGTCTCAATCAACGCCTATATGAAAGGAGCATAGATCAAAGACTTGTTCTCTTGTACACACTGACGCAGCTCGTAGTACATGACATCCAGAACATCCACTTTCTTCTTCTGATGAAGATACACAAAGACATCAAGCATTGAGCTCCAAATGTTATGGGAATCCCCGGCCTTTGGAGTGAGGGTATACCGCAGGATATGGCGCATGGTGTCATAGAGGGGCAAGAGGTCTTTGATTAACCCAGTGACAAACGACTTCTCTTGTTTGTAAGCAAAGGCAATCTCATCCTTAGTGCACTGCCCACTTTCCCGAACAATGCCAAACTCATCAGAAATAGTCTCCTCATTCATGAATGGGTAGGGAATGATCTCGGAGAACTTTGCCATAGGAGCTGAGCACTAATACGTTCCGGACATCCATGTGAGGGTGCGAGCAGAATCATTGGAGAAGTACAGAGTGGCAAAGAACTGCATCACTAGATCTTCATTGTAGGGGTGGTTGAAGGTGACAAACGGAATCAGACCCAGTCATCCAAGAGCGGAGTACACACCGGGATACAGGTGATCATTGTCGCGCAATCTCTCAGTGTTGACTTGCTTGTGAGGAGCAAACTTCTTTGACTTGGTCATAAGAAGCTCATGATAGATTCTTTGCTGAAACCCATTCTTGAAACGGGGATCCATTCCCATACTCGTGGCCTTAACATACAGATGGTTCTGTCTCTCAGCCCAGATCTCTGGCTTGGTCCACTTGACAAGAGGCATATTCCGGAGGTCACGCCTGCCCGGAGTGGCTTCCTCCGAACTAGACTCCTCTTCCTCTTCTTCATCTTCCTCATCACGATCATCTTCTTCATCTTCCTCACCACGATCCTCTTCTTCTTCTATCTCATCATCTTGTGCGTCATATTCTTCCTCAAATTCATTGGAAGCCTCAATAACGGGCCGCTTTGAGGCTGCACGGCGAGCACGGCCCTGACCTGTCCCAGACCCCTGACCCATGCCTTCAGACGGCTGACGACGAGCAATGGTGAAGTCCTTTGATCCTCCTTTTGCACGCTTGCGACGAAGCTCAGACCTCTTGTCAGCGGAGTCTGAAACACACACAAAAACCCAACAACACAAAGCACGAGGCACAAATGAGTACAAGTGCAAGATAAATGGCAAGGAGATAGACAAAAGTCTTGGCAATAGTTCCTGGATAGCCCGTGCGCACGGTACAGGACCGTGGGCACGGGGCCCCGTGCGCACGGGTGTCAAACACCCCATGGACACGGGGGTCTCCCAGCGGCAGCCACTACCAGAAAGAGCTCCGGGAGTGGGTGCAACAGAGGGACCAACAGATCTAAGCACTAGACTTCTATCTACAAACAAGTTGAGGCCAAACGAATCTAGGGAGCAAAGAAACCCTAAAGCTAGAACAAAAGAAGGAAACTCAAGGAGATGGAACAAGAGGAGAGGACCAACCGGAGGAGGACCCCATCAGGATCGAGATCCACGGAGGAAGAACTCCGACAAAGCCCGGAGGAGATCCGGCGAGTGGAGGCGACAGCGGCGGCGCTGGAGGCTTCCTGGGGAGTGGAGGGGGCGAATGGGTGGGAATGAACCTGAGCCTCCCCCATGCCCCACCTCTTCAGGACCGAAAACTGCAGACCCCGTGTGCACGGGCTAAGTGAGCCCTGTGCGCACGGGGGTCCCGTGCGCACGGTACAGAGCCCGTGGGCACGGGGGCCCCGTGTGCACGGTATAGGCCCGTGCGCACGCTACAGGCCCGTGCGCACGGGGTATTCAGGAACTTTGACATGAGTGGATCTTTAAATACAAGGCTGAGTGTATACTCTTACCCCTACTTCACAAGGCACTCGGTCTACATTTCTGAACACGCCGCGAGGAAAGTCCTATCACTATGGAAAGGGTATATGTGGAGCACTTGTACCAAAAAGAAGCGAGGAGAACCAACCAAAAAAAGAAAAGAAACACCACACCACACACACGAAACAAACACGGACATAACCCTCAAGCGAGGGCGGTGGCCGAGGCCACCATGTTTGAGTTTACTTGGTATGGCACCGCGAAGATATGAACCTTGGGCCCAAGACCAATACTCATCTTTGAAGCACAAGTACCACCTAAAGTGGCTTATGTGAAAGATTGTGTTTGTTTTATGCACTTCTAGGATAAGATAGCTCATGAGTTGAGCTAGCTCCCCCTAGACATGTGCCTACATCTAAGCAAGATAGTACATGAGTATGTGTGTGCGAGCAAGAGTTTCATCCGAAGTTACTAATATCCACGATATTTAGCTCATACCTTAACTCGCGGAATCTTGCTTCGTCAAGGGGCTTGGTGAAGATGTCTGCTAGTTGATTCTCGGTGTTGACATGGAGTAACTCAATGTTTCCCTTGGCCACATGATCTCTAATGAAATGATGACGAATCTCAATATGCTTGGTCTTGCTATGTTGAACCAGATTCTCGGTGATCTTGATGGCACTTTCATTGTCACACCAAAGAGGCACTTTGTCACATTTGACACCGTAATCCATCAAAGTTTGCCTCATCCATAGTAATTGGGCACAACAACTTACGGCAGCAATATACTCGGCTTCGGCTGTGGAGATAGATATACAATTTTGCTTCTTTGAAGACCAACTTACCAACGATCTCCCTAGGAATTGACATGAGCCGGATGTGGACTTGCGATCAACCTTGTCTCCGGCCCAATCCGAATCTGAGTAACCCATTAACTCAAATGATGATCCCTTGGGATACCAAAGGCCCGAGTTTGGGGTATGAACCAAATATCGAAGGATCCTTTTCACTGCCGAATAGTGGCTCTCCTTAGGAGCGGATTGAAATCTTGCACACATACACACACTCAACATAATATCTGGCCTAGATGCACAAAGGTAAAGCAAGGAACCGATCATAGAGCGATATACCTTTTGATCCACTTCTTTACCATTTGGATCAAGATGAAGTTGACCATTTGTGGCCATGGGTGTCTTCATTGGCTTGACATCTTGCATTTTGAATCTCTTGAGCATGTCTTGGATATAACGAGATTGATTGATGAAGGTTCCGCCTCTCAATTGCTTCACTTGAAAACCGAGAAAGAACTTCAACTCTCCCATCATGCTCATCGCAAATTCCTTAGTCATAAGATTCTCAAACTCAACGTTAATAGCATGGTTAGTTGACCCAAAGATAATATCATCAACATATATTTGGCAGACAAACAACTCTCCTTTTACCCTCTTCGTAAAGAGAGTGGAATCTATTACCCCAATCTGGAACCCCTTCTCGCTTAGGAACGCTGTAAGGTGATCATACCAAGCACGAGGTGCTTGTTTGAGTCCATAGAGTGCCTTATGGAGTTCATAAACGTGAGAGGGATGATCGGGGTCTTCAAAACCGGGAGGTTGCTTGACATACACCAACTCCTTAAGAGGACCATTAAGAAATGCACTCTTAACATCCATTTGATATAATTTGAAATCATGATGAGAGGCATAAGCAAGCAAGATGCGAATGGATTCGAGACGGGCAACGGGGGCAAAAGTTTCACCAAAGTCCAAACCTTCAACTTGGGTGAAACCTTGTGCCACTAACCTTGCCTTGTTCCTTATTACTTGTCCATATTCATCTTGTTTGTTCTTGAAAATCCACTTTGTTCCAATGACATTATGAAATTCCTTGGGTCTTTCTACAAGGGTCCACACTTTGTTGCATGTGAAGTTGTTGAGTTCTTCATGCATGGCATATATCCAATCCGGATCGTCAAGGCATCTTCCACCTTAAGGGGTTCAACACAAGAGACAAACGAGTGATGTTCACAAAAGTTTGCCAAATTTCTACGAGTAGTTACCCCCTTTTTGATGCTTCTGTAGATGTTCTCGGTGGGGTGTTGAAGATGTTTTAGCTTGGCGACCACTTTTTGCTCTTTGCGGTCAAGCTCTTCTTCACTTGGTTTTGGACTTGATGAAGAAGCTTGCCCTTGAGATTGCTTTAGCCTTGGAGACACTCTTCTCTTTGCAACCATAGGTTCTTGCTCAGTAGGAAGTGATGACAATGAAGACACTTGTGGTTGGGGTTGATCTAGATCTTGATCATGACTTTGAGCTTGATCTTGAGCCTCAATGATTGG
The DNA here is from genome assembly GCF_003073215.2 of Triticum urartu. NCBI lineage: Eukaryota > Viridiplantae > Streptophyta > Magnoliopsida > Poales > Poaceae > Triticum > Triticum urartu. Next base: position 444,140,471 of record NC_053028.1, on the reverse strand, counting down.
TTTCATTATTTGGAAGAGTTTGCTCTTGATCTTGCTCAGGAATATGAGGGTCTTGATCTTATTCTTGGATAGGTTCATTACTTCCCAAGGCATCTTGTACAAGTGGTGTCGGTGATGACTTCCCTTGTGGAGAATCCTCAAGAGGGGCTCTTACTCCTTCTTCTTCTACTTGGACATGGGGTGTTTCTTGTGGGAGAATGTGGCCTATCCCCATTGTCCTTATAGCTTGTGAAGGAGCCTCATCACCTACAACACTAGGAACAATTTGCTCCATGCGGGAGCCGTTATCTTCATCAAACTCCACATTTACCGTTTCCTCAATGCATCTGGTGGATTTATTGAGAACTTGGTAAGCATGAGAGTTTGATGCATATCCAACAAATATGCCCTCATAAGTTCTAGACTCAAATTTAGCTAACTGGGATCTTTTGTTTAAAATGAAACACTTACAACCGAATACCCGAAAGTATTTGACGTTGGGCTTTCTCCCAATTAGGAGCTCATAAGGGGTCTTGTTCTTGAGCTTGCGAAGATAAAGCCGGTTTGAATCATGGCACGCGGTATTGATGGCTTCTTCCCAAAGCTTGTATGGTGATTTGTACTCATCAAGCATGGTCCTAGCCATCTCAATAAGAGTCCGATTCTTCCTCTCTGCAACACCATTTTGTTGGGGAGTATATGGTGCGGCATATTGGTGCTTTATCCCCTCTTCACTCAAGAATTCATCCATTGTATAGTTTTTGAACTCGGTGCCATTGTCACTTCGGATTGCCTTGATCTCACAGTTATGTTGACGTTGAGCTTCTTTGGCAAAGTTGATGAAGGTTTCTTGAGTTTCATCTTTAGTCTTGAGAAAGAACACCCAAGTATATCTTGTGAAGTCATCAACAATGACAAGGCAATATCTCCTTCCTCCCAAACTATCATATGTTGGAGGCCCAAATAGATCCAAATGGATAAGCTCGAGGGGCCTCAAGGTGGTGATGATAGTCTTCACTTTATGAGCTTTTTCATGAAGCTTTCCGGAAATGCAAGCACTACAAGGACGATCTTTGGCAAAAGACACATTGGTTAGTCCAAGAATGTGCTCCCCCTTTAAGAGAGCTTGTAAATTTCTCATGCCCACGTGGGCTAGCCTACGGTGCCATAGCCACCCCATGTCAGCCTTGGCCATTAGGCATGTTGCAAGATGAGTTTTCTCTTTTGAGAAATCAACCACGTAAAGGTTGTCTTCAACATGCCCAACAAAGACCACTTTGAGATTGCTCCTCTTAAAGACGGTCACATGGAATTCACCAAAATGTGAATCATATCCGGCACGAGCCAATTGAATAGTTGAAAGTAAATTGTAGTGAAGGGATTGGACAAGCATGACATTTGCAAGAGATGAATCATTAGAGATTACCACCTTGCCCAAACCCAATACCTTTCCCTTGCTATTGTCACCGAAGGAGATGTTCGAAGAGGCCTTGAGTGAATCAACGAACTCCACAAGCATCTCCCTTTCTCCGGTCATATGATTGGTGCATCCACTGTCGATCACCCATTGAGTTCCACCGGAGACATAGTCCTACAATAATCAAGCTTTGGTTATAGGTACTCATTTTGCAATGGGTCCTGGTGAGTTAGCAACAAGGGTCTTGGGAACCCAAATAGTCCAAGCATAATCATCATAGTTAGTTCCAACAAATTTTGCAAAGGTATAGCCATCATCTCCTCTCATGAGAACATATGATGGATTGTTCTTGCCGGCAAAATTCTTGGGAATAGCCTTGTCCCTAATGACCTTACCATTCCCAGCACCCTTCATTTCCTTCTCCTTCTCCTTGTGCCCTTCTTGCACAAACACTACCTTTTGGGGAGGGGAAGGAGTTGGACCGATCTTCTTGTTCTTCTTCTTCTTGTTGTTCTTACCACTCTTAGATGCGGGATTAAACCCAACTCCCTCCTTGGAAACACACTCCTTTTGGTTGCTCAAGAGATCGTTTAGGTTTTTCTCCCCTTGGATGCATGATACAAGCCCTTTCTCAACTTGAGCTTTCAACTTCTTATTTTCCTCTTGAAGGGAGGTGCAATCATGAGCAAACTTAGCCATACAAGCATCATCATTTAAATCAATATGAGGTACGGAAGTGAGAGCCTTAATGGTTGTAGATTTTAATTGAGCATAAGACTCGGTGAGAGCAATGAGGTCACCTTTGACAACCTTGGAACTAATCACAAGGAACTCATGCTCCTCAACAAGTCTTGTATGGTCAACTAGAAGTTTTTCAACTCTAACGTTAAGAGCATCTTTATTCTCAAGAGCAAGTTGCAACACATCGTTGGTTTTAACAAAGTCAATTTGATGAGCAAACAAGGCTTCCTCAAGTGATGCTCTCATGACACTCTCTTCATTAAGTTCGTGCTCGAGGAGATCAACTCTCTCTTTTTCCTCTATAAGGAGGTTCTCAACGTTATCAATAAAGTCATCGCGTTCAGCGTGTGACTTAAGGAGATCGCCAAAATGAGCACGAGCTTCACCATGAAGAGTTTTCATGAAAGCCATTAAGGATTCCTCATCATTATCCACACCCTCCTCACACTCATCCTCCACTATCCCACATGAGACATTGGGAGTGTATTTGTCGGGTCTCTTGGGTTTGGACTTTGTTTTTACCTCTTTGGCCATGAGGCGTCGATGAGTGAATGGCTTGTCCTCGTTTGGAGAGTCGAAGAGGCTGGTGGTGGTGGAGGAGGTAGTGGCATGCATGGCGAAGGCGGCCGTGCCCACTTGATCATCATCACCGTCATCTTCATCTCCAGACATGTATTCTTCATGAACAAGAGCCTTGTCATCCTTCCTCTTTGCAAACTTGGTGAACTTCTTCTTCTTAAGCACAAGCTTCTCGGACTTGTCTTCACGTCTCTCATATGGACAATCATGAACAAAGTGTCTTGGGCTATCACAATTGTAGCATTTCCTTCGTCCAAGAGATCTTCCTTGAAGATTTCTTCCTTTGTTTGCCATGGTCCCGGTGTACTTCTTGACTAAGAGAGCCAAGTCTTCTGCAAAATCATTTGCCGGGCACGAGGTATCATTATCCTCCTCACATATCTCTTCACTCACTTCTTCCTCCCTTGAGGATTGGCTCATCACTTTCTTGGCCTTCAAGGCAAGATTGGAGTTCTTGGTTGCTTGAGCTATTGCAAATGTTTTCTTGGACTTTGTTTCCAAAAGAACATGGGTAGAGAAGGTGGAAACAACTTGAGCCGAAGTCAACTTGTGATAGTCCGGACATTGATGAACCATCATGACCATGGTATGTTCTGTGAGAACCATAGCATCTATGAACTTGTCCTTGATGAATTCATCATTTTCCCAAGTGCACCCAAAGGTTCTCAAGTTGAGCACAAGGGACATCAACCTTCGGTAAACCTCTTCTGCGGACTCACCCTCATTCCTCACAAAGAGATTGACTTCTTGTTTGAGCAAGGCCAACCGAGATCTTCAAATTGCTTCATCTCCTTCAAGAGCCTCCTCAAGGCAATCCCAAATTTCCTTTGCGGTTTTGAGAAGAGCAATGGAATAACTATAGTCTTCAGTCACAGTGTTGCGAAGCATGTTGTGTGCGGTAGCATTGAGTTGATCGTCAACTGCTTCCCTTGGAGTGAGATTCATTGGGTCCTTGGGGTTGAATCCATTGACCACAATCCACCACAATTGAGTTGAAGCACTGCGCATGTGAGACTCCATATCTAGCTTCCACTTAGCAAATGCATTAGCTTTGAAAGGGGGCGGAGGCCCAACAGGATTAATGCGGGGATGTTGCAAGGGTTGAGGAGAGTAAAAGGGTTCCACGGCATTGTACTGGGGAACTTGAGTATGAGCCGGGGAAGCAAGAGGTTCCCTCGAGTAATCCGCATCATGAACCTCATTTGGGTTAAACGAGTTTGATGCGGACGTTGATGGCTTTAGGCGAGCATCAATTTCCTCCTTGATTGAGGCTTGAACCTCTTTCAACATAGAGACTTTGAGGTCCGCAAACATTGAAAGAATATCGGCCGCGGTCAAGGGGACATTCGGGTTAGTAGTAGCGGCAGGAGCAACGACCGGAGCACCAAGTGTCTCAGTCGCGGCGGGGGGTTGGTTTTGACCATCCCCCACAACGGGTAGGCCACCTCCCTCATTCCCTAGATCGACCATATCCTCTAAGGTTGTAAAACCTTATATTAGAGCACGAGGCTCTGATACCAATTGAAAGGATCGATACGGTCGACTAGAGGGGGGGGGGTGAATAGGAGACTACAAATTTTAATCTTTCTTGTAGATTTTAAGGCTTAGCAGATAAAAGAGTTCACTAGATATGCAACTAGGTGAATGCAACCTATATGACAAGCAAGCTCCAAGAAGAAAAGCTAGGCAACAAACTACTTAGCAAGCCAACAAGCATACAACAACAAAGAAAGGTGCGGGAAAGGATTAACCACAAGTGAGACGAGGAAGCGGATGTTAACCTGAAGTTCACTCTTCCTTGGGGAAGAGCTAATCTCCGTTTGGAGCGGTGCCGGAGCCAAAGCTTGCGGAATGCCACCAAGGGCTCACCGTATTTTCCTTCGAGTCACCCCCAACGGATGAGCCTCGAACCACTCGGGGTTGGTCTTGAAGGCGACCACCACACCTTTACAAACTTCTCTGGAGCACACCACAAGCAAGGAAGCTTCCGGAGGAACCTCTAACCGCCTAGGAGCCCAAGCTCCAAGAGTAACAAGTCAATGGGGAAGAAATGTTGCGGGGAACGCGATTTGGTTTGGTCAAGTTGTAGATCGGGTCTTGCTCTCCCAATCCCCAAAGTTTCAACAAGTTTGGGTGGATGGATTGAGAGTATTGAGCAAAATGGGGTGTAGCAATGGTGGAGCTCAACAAGACATTAGGGTTGAAGGTTGGAGGAGGAAGAAAGGCCTTTTTATAGTGTTCATGGGCTGGTGGGGATTTCTGCCCGTTGGACCCCGTGCGCACGGGCTAAGTCAGCCCCATGCGCACGGGGTATCCAGAGACAAATGCACCACCCCGTGCGCACGGGGGTCAAAACCCCGTGTGCACGGGGTATCCAGAGAGTTATGCAGTACCCCATGCGCACGGGGGTCAAAAGGCCCCGTGCGCACGGGGTACCTAGAGAGTTACCTAGTACCCCGTGCGCACGGGGTACCCAGTAACTTACTGTTGCAACTTTCTGAGTACCACAACACACACACTAGGTTCATATGAGGTGGTTGGAGTGGGAAGGGTAAGAGAGTAAGGCTCGACAAAGGCATTCCCACACAACATTTATCCACACAGACCCCTCTTAATAGTGCGGTCTTTCCTACGACTCGAAGCAAACCAAAACTAAACCTTCGAAGCGTCGAAAGACCACGCCTTTGTCCTTTTTGAAATTGGGGGTCGCACATCTCCATTGCGGGCACTTAGAACCAATAACCTGAGATAAACTTTAGCGACCGATATTAGTTCAACTAACCACATTGTCATCACACCAAAATATAGCTTAAGTGCCATTAGCACTTTCAACAACACTGGATTCTCCAGGTGCCCGACAAGCAATCCACCCAGATGTGTATTAAAGTTGCCACCTTAAGTTGAACCATTAATTTACAATCTCACATCTGTCATGGATTCACTCAAACCCAATCCATGTCTACGAGCATAGCATAGCAATATAAGCAGCGTAGAAGTAACTCCCAAGGGTTTGATAATAAACAGGTGAATAGGTACTACCTCATCTACTTCCCAATCCCACATGTTATCAAGTCCTAACCGTGCAATGTTTGAGGGTTGAAACTAATGCATAAAACTGGGTGATAAAGGGGATATGATCAAAGTGTTACTTGCCTTGCTGATGATCCGTGAAACCTAGAGACTCGATGTAGCACGCTTCGCACTCCGGGTACTCTATCGCAATCAAACAAGCATCCAATAAGCAATCAAACAAGGGCACGGGTAAAGCACAAGTAAGAAGATCTAACCAGAAAGTTCAACTTAGGAACTCCTGTTTGCAAAAAGAATCAAATCAAACGGAGCAACGAAACTCAAACGGCGAAAGAAACAAGCTTCATTTACTATTCTGGACTAAAGTCAAATTTTACAGTAGCAAAAACTTGTTCAAGTTGGTTAAACGGTAAGAGGGATTCGAGACGAAACTCTGGGCGCTTGAATCGCCTGATTCCGATAAATGAGCAAAAAATCATACTAAAACGAATATCGGATCAGAAATGCGATCGAAAATAATCGCGGAAAATCCTAGAAAAAAAAACTGACGAACAGGCTAACGAACGAACGTTCGCTGTCTGCGGCTAAACAGTGAAAACTGTTCGTTAAAACGAACGTAAAAACGGGCATTCATTAAATAACTAAACTGAAAAAATAAACCAAACCGGATCTAAAAAACGGATCTAGGGTTTCGAAAAAAAACAAACGGTTTTCTCACGAAAACCGAGGCTGCTACCTCGGGTTCGACGAGGCGGCGCGGCGGCGGTGCGGCTCCGGCAATGGCGCATGGCGACGCGGCGGCACGTGGCGGCGGCGCGTGTCGGCGGTGGCGGCGTGGCGGCTAGGGTTAGGGCGCGAGGCGTGGGTGGGCTTCGGCAGGCGGCTGTGGGCTTCGGCGGCTCGGGGGTGGCGGCTTATAAAGCCCCCCCGGGCGGAGTCTCGCACAGGTACGGCCCGGAGTCGGTTGACTTAAAAAAAATTCCGACATGCAGAGAAAAAAAGAAAAGAAATACTAAACGGACTCCAAAAGTCCCGAAACAATTTTGCCCGTCCTCGAAAAATAAGCCGGACAAGGTGAACATTTATTTGGGCCTAAAATGCAATTTTTAAAAACACATATTTTCCTAATTCAAATAAAATAGCTATAAAACTCCGAATAAAAATCTTATTTTATTTTAATATTAAATCTTCGATATTTCTCTATTTTGAGGAAGTCATTTTATCCTCTTTCTTTTATTTTTATAAAAGAAATATTCGAAGAGAAAATAATTAAAATCAAATGATCCTCTTTTCAAAATTCGAGAAAACTCGAATATGAAAATAATGAAATCCCCAACTCTCTCCGTAGGTCCTTGAGTTGCGTATAATTTCTAGGATCAAGCCAAAATGCAGTAAAATATGATATGCAATGATGATCTAATGTATAACATTCCAAATTGAAAATTTGGGATGTTACAGTTTCATGAACGATCCATGCACACAAAAAAGATATTTATTTGATTTTTTTAGAGATGGCACATGCAAATTTACTTAGGACGGCAGGGTAATACCGCATATAGATAGGTATCGTGGACTCATCTGGAACAACTTGGGTTCAAGGTTTTTGATGTACAAGCAGAATTCCCACTTAGTACACGCGAAGGCTAGCAATTAGGTTGAGAAGCGGCCAGCTAGAGAGCAACAACGGTCATGAACATGCATTATGCATAAGTAACATTGGACACTAGCATGAGTACGATATGAACAACATGAACATAAATATCATGGAGGCTATATTGGTTCTGATTCAACTACATGCATGAACATGTGCCAAGTCAAGCCACTCGAACATTCAGAGGAGGATACCATATCATCATACTACATCACAATCATTTTAACGCAATGTTGATATCCAAGATAAATCATTATCCACTCCTAGATAATTATGCATGGCATGATAAACTATCATCTCTGAATGTCATTGCAAACATGTTTAATCATAATGGGCTGAATCATGGATACTAGGTTAAACATATTTACGAAAACAAAACAAGTCGAGTTCATACCCGTTTTTCTCTATCACAGCCAGTTCATTGAATATCGTTATTATTGCCTTTCACTTGCACGACCGAACGATGTGAAAATAATAATAGTGCAAGAGTGCCGTGGACTAAGCTGGAATCTGCAAACATTTTATTCAACAGGAGAAAACAAAGTAATATGGGCTCTTTTTTAGATCAATAATAATGCATATGAGAGCCACTCAACATTTTCATCGTGGTATTCTCCTTGGTACGACTGAAATAAAAAGAAAAGAAATTCAGAGAAACACAATGAAATATTTTTGGAGTCTTTGGTTTTCTTGAACAAGCAAATAAAAGGGAAAAGAAAAAATGAGAAAAACTATTTACACGGGAAAGCTACCAACAAGCAAAAGAAGAACTAGGAAATCTTTTTGTGTTTTCTTTTTAGCGCTACAGCTAACTACTCTAGGAAGGAAAATCAAAAAGAAATAGGAAATATTTTTGGATTTTCTGAAAGTTTTTCAAACACACAAGAAGAAAGCGAGAAAATAAATTTAACATGGATGATACAATGGAAAAGTGTGGACACCGACAAATAAAATAAGTGAACATGAATATAATACCGGTGGAAATATGTACTCCCCCAAGCTTAGGCTTTTGGCCTAACTTGGTAATCGATCAGTAGCCTGGATAGTAGTCGGGGTGCTGAGGAGCGGGAATCCACGGATCCCACTGCTGAGGCTCCTCCTCTGCTGCAGCCTAGTTGTTCCGATATGAGATGATGTCCCCAGGCATAATCCTGTGTCCGCCTCTAGCAAAAAGGATCAAACAAAGCAGGTGCAGGCAGTGGAATAATATCACGAGTGTTTTCACTAAAACCCAGGTTATAAGGGATAGGAATGTCAGGAAAATCACGTGCAATAAACTGGTGGTGTTCCATGGCCGCACGATCTAGGTAAACCTTGCGCAAACGATAATCATGTTAGCGTATCTGAATGTTAAAGTGAGTTGCCAAGCGAGTAGCATAAATACCCACCATGTATTTTGCCCTTGGATCCGTTAATGTGGATGCGACATGCCACGATAGCTCCTAGGCTATAAGTGTTGTCGCCGTGAAGTGCGCGATACAAAACAACAAAGTCTGGTGCGCTGAGTGCGCCTACTTTCTCTCTAGCAAGCAAACACTTAGCAATAATTGAATCAAAGTAATGCAAGGTAGGAAAGTGTATGCTAGTGGCGGTGACACCCGACGTCCCTCTCTCATACCCCGCTGTAAGAGTGTGGTAAAAGCCATCAAACTCCGTGGGTCAAGGCTCAACTAAACTCCCGCCAGAAGGAATCATACATATGTCACAAAATTCAATAAGTGGTATTTGACGGGTTTCAACATATAAATTAAACTCCACTACAGGGGGATTATTCCTAGGAAGAAAATGAAAACTTTGCACAAAGGAATTTGTGAGGAGATGATACTGCTCACATTCAGCTGTGATGAAGTCGGCGAGGCCGGCATTAGCAGCATATTGTGCAAACTCTTGAAGGATTCCAGCCCCTTCCATGAACGGGGTATGCGGCCATTTGCATGGCCGTACTTACGCCAACCTCCGGGTATGGAGATCACTGTCAGACGAATTCCGAATAACTCCTTTTGAGTTTTTCTTGGAAGCAAACTTCCTAAAGATATTCATCTTTTTCCTATGAAAAAAATTCTGAAAATTTTAGTCCACAAAATTTTCTCAACAAAGCTTTACAAGATTGATAGCAACTACTCATAAGGATATATGGAGGCCATAGCAAGCATTCAAACTACTTAGAAATCTAAGAATTCAACATGCAAGCTCATCTACAACAGCACCAAGAGTAGCTAATTATTCAAAATATAAACCACTAAAACAAAAACTAATTGGACAAACGGAGGAGTCACATACCAAGCAAAAATCCCCCGAAACAGTTTTGGAAATGGAGCTTCGAGCAAAGAGATCGAAATCCGCGGGTTTGAGAACAAGAACACGAGCGAGAGAGAGAGCAATGGGGAAATTTTTCTGGAGGTAGGTGACGATGTGGTGTGAAGGGATAAGTGAGGAGGCCCATGTGGGGACCACAACCCACCAGGGCGCACCTGGGGGTCTTGGCGCGCCTAGGTGGGTTGTTCCCACCTGGTGCACCTCCCTCTGATGTTACTTGCACCAAAAAATCTTAAATATTCAGGAAAATTTCGTTTTAAATTTTCAGGGCATTATGAGAACTTTTATTTTTGGGTCATTTTTTATTGCACGGGAAATTCAGAAAACAGACAAAACATGACATTTTATTTCATTTAACTAATAAAAACAGAAAACAAAAGATAGGGACAAAAGGTAGTGCTTACTAAATTCATCAACTTCATACCTCTAAAAAATGATCCATTAATAAGGTTGATCAAGTCTTATTAACAAGCACTTTCGATTAGCATGAAACCAAAGAACCTTTGTAAATCACTAAGTTACCTCAACGGGGATATGAATGTCTCCAACAATAAGCATTTCATATTTCTTTTTGGCAGTAGGTAGAGGTAGTTGGAAGCTTCCAATAGTGTTTATTGGAAATTTTTCAATAACATTAATACCATTCACTTGGAATTGTTTCTTCGGAAAGTGCACGATATGCTCATTACCATTGATATGAAAAGTGACCTTGCTTTTATTGCAATCAATAACAGCCCCTGCAGTATTCAAGAAGGGTCTACCAAGGATAATCGACATGTTGTCGTCCTCGGACATCTCAAGTATAACAAAGTCAGTCAAAATAGTAACATTAGCAACAACAACGGGCACATCCTCACAAATACCGATAGGTATGGCAGTTGATTTGTCAGCCATTTGCAAAGATATTTCAGTAGGTGTGAGCTTATTCAAATCAAGTCTTTTATATAAAGAGAAAGGCATAACACTAACACCAGCTCCCAAATCACATAAAGCAGTTTTCACATAATTATTTTTGATGGAGCAAGGTGTAGTTGGTATTCCCAGATCTCCGAGTTTTTTAGGTACTCCATCTTTAAAAGTATAATTAGCAAGCATAGTGGAGATTTCTGCTTCCCGTATTTCTCTCTTATTGGTGATGATGTCTGATACGTCTCGAATGTATCTATAATTTTTATTGTCCCATGCTATTATATTATCCATCTAGGATGTTTTATATGCATTTATATGCTATTTTATATGATTTTTGGGACTAACCTATTAACCTAGAGCCTAGTGTGAGTTTCTTTTTTTCCTTGTTTTTGAGTATCGCAGAAAATGAATATCAAATGGAGCCCAATTGACCTGAAAATTTATGGAGATTATTTTTGGACCAGAAGAAGCCCACGGAGTATTGGAGATGGGCCAGAGGAGTCCCGAGGCACCCACGAGGGTGGGGGTGCGCCCTACCCCCTGGGCACGCCCCCCTACCTTGTGGCCGTCTCGTGGACCCCCCTGACTTGTTCCCGACGCCAACGCCTCTTATATAACCCCAAACTTCCATAAAGAAACTTAGATCGGGAGTTCCGCCGCCGCAAGCCTCTGTAGCCACCGAAAACCAATCTAGACCCGTTCTGGCACCTTGCCGGAGGGGGGAATCCCTCTCCGGTGGCCATCTTCATCATCCCGGCGCTCTCCATGACGAGGAGGGAGTAGTTCACCCTTGGGGCTGAGGGTATGTACCAGTAGCTATGTGTTTGATCTCTCTCTCTCTCTCGTGTTCTTGATTTGGCACGATCTTGATGTATCGCGAGCTTTGCTATTATAGTTTGATCTTATGATGTTTCTCCCCCTCTACTCTTTGTAATGGATTGGGTTTTCCCTTTGAAGTTATCTTATCAGATTGAGTCTTTAAGGATTTGAGAACACTTGATGTATGTCTTGCTTGTGCTTATCTGTGGTGACAATGGGATATTCACGTGATCTACTTGGTGTATGATTTGGTGATCAACTTGCGGGTTCCGTGACCTCGTGAACTTATGCATAGGGGTTGGCACACGTTTTCGTCTTGACTCTCCGGTAGAAACTTTGGGGCACTCTTTGAAGTTCTTTGTGTTGATTTAATAGATGAATCTGAGATTGTGTGACGCATATCGTATAATCATACCCACGGATACTTGAGGTGACATTGGAGTATCTAGGTGACATTAGGGTTTTGGTTGATTTGTGTCTTAAGGTGTTATTCTAGTACGAACTCTAGGATAGATTGAACGGAAAGAATAGCTTCGTGTTATTTTACTACGGACTCTTGAATAGATCGATCAGAAAGGATAACTTTGAGGTGGTTTCGTACCCTACAATAATTTCTTCGTTTGTTCTCCGCTATTAGTGACTTTGGAGTGACTCTTTGTTGCATGTTGAGGGATAGTTATATGATCCAATTATGTTATTATTGTTGAGAGAAATTGCTCTAGTGAAAGTATGAAGCCTAGGACTTGTTTCAACGCATTGCAATACTTTTTTTGCTCACTTTTATCATTAGTTACCTTGCTGTTTTTATATTTTCAGAATACAAAAACCTATATATACCATCCATATTGCACTTGTATCACCATCTCTTCGCTGAACTAGTGCACCTACACTACAAAAAAATACACTTCTGTGATGATACGTGTTTGTCACAGTAGGTCGCGTTTTTTGTCATGCATGTACATCCATGACGATTTTATGACAGAATCAAGATAGTCATACCTTTGCCGTCGTAGAAGTGTTCCATGACATTACTAAAATTATCATCACGGAAGTGTGCACTTCCATGACGATAAATCACGCATCACAGAAGTGCTTTGGTCAAGGGTGACCGACACGTGGCATCCACCATAACGGAACACCGTTAAGCTATCGGGTCAGGTTTTGGATTCGATAACCCGTTAACAGCCCCGACCAATGGGGATTTTCCACGTGTAAAATCATCATTGGCTGGAGGAAACACGTGTCGGCTCATCGTTGGGACAGATGTCATCCACTCATTGGACAGAAGGCGCCTATGATACGTCGACACATGGCACGGCCCAATAGAGGCCCATTCCTGTGAAAAGGCCGGCCCATTTGACTTGGTCAAAAGGTGGCGAGCCGGCCCATGGAAAGCCTGTTAATGTCCTGTTCGCATATAGCCCATCTACAGCCCGCTAACCCAAGGCCCGTTACGCCCTATCCGAATTAGGCCCAGTAGCGTCATCTGGGCCATCCAATATGATTCCATCCCGTTTTCACTTCTGGCCCATGTATGGCCCATGACGTCTTTCGGCCCATATGAGGCCCTATGTAACTCTTGGCCTATTAACGGCCCGTGGTGAAACTAGCCCGTAATGAACAGTGTATCGCTTTACACCCATTAACGGCCCGTGGTGAAACTGGCCCATAATGAACAGTGTATCACTTTATACCCATTAAGGGCCCGTTATTCTGTTGGGCCGTTTCCAGCCCATGTTATCTTTCGGCCTTCTCAGAGCCCATTTTTTCTTGGGCTCATTTCCAGCATTCGTTTACTTACGGCCCGTTACTGTCATTTTTTGCTTGTGGGCCAAATTCAGCCCGTGGTTACAGTCGGCCCGTTTGTGGTCCGTTAATACGTTGAGCCGTTTTCATAGCGCCATCAAATACGGCCTATTAACGATGGCCCGTTATGGTCAGCCCATGAACGGACGATTCCAACTCTAGCCCGTTTACGGCCATAATGCGACCTATTATTGGCCCATGTTTGGCCAATCGATCATACGACCCGTATAAGGCCCATTGATGATACAGCCCGTAGAAGGCCCATTGTTTCTACGGCCCGTAGAAGGCCTACTGTTTCTACGACCCGTAGAAGGCCCACTATTTCTATGGCCCGTAGGAGGCCCAGTGTCACTACAGTAAATATTACCCATGGTTATTGTGGCCTAGTTTTAAAAAATAGGTTATTGCAGCCACTAGCAAACCGCGGAAAAAGAACTGCACTGACTACAAGCAAACAAATAAACAAGACAACAAGGAAATAAATAAGCAAGCAACTTATGCTAGGCTATCACGGTTATTACACATATTACATCCACTGGACATCAAAGTTCGCCACTAGTGCAAATATAGGGAACAAAGCAGCATATAAACGCCGCAGCAAAACAAGTCCAGAACTGAAACCACTTCAGAAGAGTTCAAGAAACAATATCCTGGGTACCCATAATGCTGGCAAGATGCTTAGCAAGCTTATTAACTTTCTTTTGTTTGGTGCTTAAATCCTCCAGCGCTTGCTGTTGCACAAGAAAGTATGCATCTGAATTCTGCAGGGACTTCCTCTGTCCTTCGGCTTCTTGCCGCAGCATAGCTAACTGATACCTTTCATCTTGTAGCTGAGACTGAAGAAGCCGAAGTGATTCAGGCAGCGAGTTCAAAGAGCTGGTGCCAGCGGTACTGGCCAGTAACACGAACACTACATCAATGCAGGACTGTGGGGTTTTCTCACTGTCTACAAGATCGTTTTTATCACCTTTCTTGGAGACCAACAGGGTTGTCTCACTATCTTGAACCTTATCTGCATTACTTTCTCTACCATTGCATAGTGGGGTGCTCTTCTCCAATATTTTGTTTGCATACTACAAGAGAAACAAGCAGACGCATCACAGGTTTAGCTTGTAGTATACGAAACTCATTTTGGTAAACTGGTTCAGTAGTAAGGTGGACAGGATAACAGCATGAAACAAACATATATCTATGTACTATGGTCACTGTATTGTCCATACCATTCTACTTTATGTTCCCTAATCAAGATAGAGACACAATTCAACTCATATATTTTTAAGACACATCAGTATAGACAGAATATAAGTGTGAGAAACTACACAGCATTGGCAGCACTTTAATGTGCATCACATGAGAACATAACTGTTTATACAACTTAAACTGAAATCAACATAGAGCAAGAAGTTAGAACAGCAATCCAGTTAAAGAAATAGGTTTAAAACATACTTGTTGCGCCATTGGAGTCAATTGGATCCTTTAAATTCGGAAGTAGTTGGTATGAGTAAGTACAGTGATGCAACAACAAAGGAGTATGGACCATAGCTACGGAATCTGACTTGAGAACAGTTGCTCTTCTGCTTTAAACATGGAGTTTGGGTTAGCTGTGGTGGTCTTCGTGCTTTGGGCACTGCAGTAGCTTTACAAACTGCTCGTGTGGGGGTACTCTGTGGTGGACATGGTGCTTTGTCAACTATAAGTGGGTTACTATCCGCTGGGGTTGCGGTTAGATGGGTTGTAGCTGGTTCTCTGCCCAATGGTGTAAGTGTGCAATCTAGAAGAGTCTCGATTATGTGTGATGGGGCTAGTTTGTGGGCCAGTACAACCATGGTTCTATCTGCATCGATGGGTAGCACTGTCTTTTGTGAAGAACGGGTGTTTGCTCCCTTAGATACTGCCATCACCCCCTCCAATTCAAATGGCTGATAAACAAGAAAAGAACTTGAACGTACATACATTGTATGATAGACAGATGTGGTAATTCACATATATGTTGTCTAACCAAACAGGACAGCATGACACAATTTCACATATATCATGCCTAACTAAACATGATAGCATGACACAGTTTCAGATATATGATGGATAACTTAACAGGATATAATGGCATAATTCAACATATGATGAGTACCTAAACAGGATGACATGACAAAACTATATGATGTCTTTCTAAAATAGGTTGGGATGAAATAATTCACATACATGTTGTCTAAGTATACAAGATGGCATGATATAATTGACATAATTGATTCATATACTAAGCAGCTGGCACTCGCATGTATGATCTCTAAACTAAGCAGATAGAATTCAATATTGTGCATATGATGTCTAAACTAAGAAATGCAAGACACCATATGCATCATATGAGAAATATAAACATTGCAACTTAGAGCATACACCTCAGGTGGGATATAGGACTGGTCATCTGTCTCTGAATCCTCCTCTGAGGAGCTCCCTGTAACCATCGAGATATATGCTTCAACAGGTACCATTGCCTACTCTGAAGACCTTGTTTTCACTCCAGATTTTTTTCCATAACCGGCTCAAATGGCTGATACACATGAAGAGTAGTTCAATATACACAGATTGTCGAAAAATGGAATACGTAATGAAAAAAAAGATGGCATGAGATAATTCACATATATGATGCCTGGCTCCATGGCGGTGCATAATTCACATATATGATAATTGGCTGAAAACATGGCATTGCAATTCACATATCTGATATAGAAAGCAAACATGAGGCATTCACAGAAAGCATGTCTAATCTAAGCAGATGGCATGACAATGCAAGACACCATATGCATGATATGAGCAATATAACCCAGCCAAATTAGAGCATGCACCTCGGGGGGGGGGGATACGACTGGTCATCTCTCTCTGAATCCTCCTCTGAGGAGCTATCTGTAACCAGTAAGAAATCTGCATCGACAGGTAGCACTGACTACTCAGAAGACCTTGTTTTCACTCCAGATTTTCCCATGACTGACTCAAATGGCTGATGCACAGGAAGAGTAGATGAATGTATAAACATTGTTGACAAATGGAATACATTATGGAAAAAAATATGGCACGATACAATTCACATATACGATGACTGGCTAAACAGGATGGCATTGCATGATTCACGTATATGATGCCTGTCTAAAGAAGATGGCATTGCATAATTCCCATATACTCCCTCCGTTCCTAAATATTTGTCTTTTTAGAGATTTCAAATGGACTACCACATACGGATGTATATAGACATATTTTAGAGTGTAGATTCACTCATTTAGTTCCTTATGTAGTCACTTGGGCTTTGTTTGGATGTTCGTATTGGGCCGTTGAATTGGATTTGGTAATGGGCTGACCCCAATACAGACGTTTGGATGTACTCTGAAACAACCCACTGAAACGGAAACGACTACGCTGGAGTTTTCGCTCATACGCGCCCACCCATCACGCCAATACAGAGGCCTGGACCTTCGATTTCGCCTGAATTGCTTCCCTCCCGCAAAACAAAACGCTTCGTCAGTTCTTTCCTCCCCCTACCATGAGACAGAGGGTTCGAGAGAGGAAACCGACGCCGGGCAGATCGACCGGGGCGCCCTCGCAGACCCACCACGCCGGCCGGCGTAGGTATGGTCGCCGCCTCCCCTCCCCTTCTTCCTCTGCCGCCGTCCCTTCCCCTCCTCCGGCGCTACCCCTTCTCGCTCTCTCTGCCCCTGCTCGCCATGGCCAGATCGGATCTGAAGCCAATGGTGGCAGTCCACTCCGGCGCCGGCCCTTCCTTTCCTCTCCAGCCGTGCGGTGCACCACTGCCGGTGCACATCTCCTCTCCCTCAGACCACCTCCTGGGCCGCCCCTTCTTCTGTGTGTCCAGCCAGCCCCTTCTTCATCCATGATTCTTCCCTATCTCCAAGCAGCCTACTCTGTTTCCTTTCCTTCCCAGCCCTTTTGTCAATGATTTGCTGAGCACTGATGTATCCTCTTGTTGCAGGTTGGATTAAAAGTTGGAAGCCATCTAGGCCGACCTGAGGTATGAATATGCAGTTTTGTGAACTATGCTTGTGGTGGTCTGATGCATATGCTTGTCTTATGATGAATTTCATGCATATGGTGGTCTGATGCATATGGTCATCTTGAATGATGCATGGTTATATTGAAATTAGCCCAAAGTTAACATAATATATCTGCATTGTAGCTGCATGTCACAAATGAATTTGATTGCTTCCATTACCGAAGAGAACAAAAGAAGAAAAAGGAAAAGGATCATCTTGACAGCGATGTATGTTGAGTCAGTTTGTCTTGGCCTAGCTTATCTTAGTACGCAAAGAGCACCGAAGAGTTTCCATGCTTTAGTGACGAAGAGCTTCGATATGTTCATAGGAAGTACTTGCTGAAAGAAATGTACAATGGGTCAGAAGTAACTTGCTATGATGAGTTGCGCTTAACCAAAAGGAATTTTCATGATCTTTGCATGATGTTGCGTATGAAGTGTGGTCTGAAAGATAGCGTATATGTCACTATAGAAGAAAAGGTTGCTATGTTCTTGTTGGTGGTTGGACATGGTATTAAAATGAGAGTGTTGCGTGGCACTTACAAACGTTCTTTAGAGACTATCAGTAGGCACTTCTCGAATGTGTTGACAACCATTCTTTCCCTAACCAGGGAGTTTATCAAGCTTCCCGATCCTTCTATTGAACCTCCGGATGATTACAAATGGAAGTGGTTTGGAAATGCCTTGGGAGCACTAGATGGGTGTCATGTTGATGTTTCTGTCGTTGCGGCTGACGAAGGGAGGTATAGGAACAGAAAGCAAGACATCACCACTAACATGCTAGGTGTTGTTGACTGGAACATGAAGTTTCTTTATGTTCTACCTGGCTGGGAGGGATCTGCATCTGACTCCAGAGTGTTGCGTGATGCAATGAGAAATGATCGTCAAGATGCATTTGTTATACCTCATGGTATGATTGTTTCTCTTGGCATTTTGTTTCTTTTTGTGTTAATGTTAGCTAAATCTAATTGCTGCACCATAGGAAAATACTACTTAGTGGATGCTGGCTACACCAATGGACCTGGATTTCTGGCTCCATTCAGATCGACTAGATACCACTTGAAAGAGTGGGTCTCAAGTCAACAACAACCCCAAACTGACAAAGAGTTGTATAACTTGCGCCATTCTCGGGCTAGAAATGTTGTGGAGAGAACTTTTGGCCTATGGAAGAAAAAATGGGCTATTCTACGAATTCAATCTTTCTTTGACATAAAGGACCAGGTAACAAGTGTCCATATGGTGTTGAATAACATATGGACTGTATGACATGCTAATTTAAATATAAATCATTGCAGATTCGAATTATTAATGCTTGTTGTGTGTTACACAACTTTGCAAGGGATAGGCAGCATATGATGGATGATTTATTGCTACAGGAAGTTGATGCTGACCTAGCAAATTTGGAACATGAGCCCGTGGATGAAACTGACTTGATTACATCTATTCAAGTCACTAATGAATGGACCAACTTTTGGCAACAATTATCGCAAGACATGTATGCTGAATACCTTCTCAAGCATGCTGAATTAGAGATGGCGTAGTTAGTTGATGGTGGATTAGTTAGTGGATGTGCCTTGGTGGTGGTTGTCTCATTTTGTGTAGTGCCTGGGTGGTGGTTGTCTCATATTGGTAGTGCCTAGGTGATGATGGTAGCTTGCTGATTGTCTTTTGTGTGATAGCTTGGCTGACCATGATGGTGCCTTGTGTGGTCTTTTGTACATGCATCATCTTCATATTAATATATATGTGATGGATTTTCTCGAAATTTGCACTCTCATTCAACATTTATTTGACCCGAAATACTTCTTTCCTTTGTGCAAAATTGTTATTCTTTGTAGCAGCATGGCTGAAGGAACTGGTACTGGAAAGAGGACTTATGTCACATGGGATGATGAGATGGACACTGCCTTGCTTGAGGTACTTGTTCATCATCACAACATGGGTGACCATTCACAAAATGGATGGAAATCACATGTGTACAGTGCAGCTATCAAGAATGTGAAGGAGAAGTGCAATAAGGATATCACGAAGAACAACATATCAGGAAGGCTTAGGACTTTCGACAATCAATTTGAAATCATTAACAAGATCCTTTCTCAAAGCGGTTTTGGTTGGGATTGGGTCAATAATAAGCTATCCACTGATAGCGACGATGTGTGGACTAAATATTTGGAGGTAACTTCTATACATTTGCATTGTTTTAATTTTTTTTTGTATGTAACAAAACAGGGCAGCAACTTTACTTCTCTGATGGGTGTATTGTGCAGGCTAATAAGAAGGAGAAAGCATTAGCTTCTTACAAGACCAAAGTAGTGAAGCACTGGGAAGCCATCTCTACGATATATTCAAAAGATCATGCGGACGGTGAAGGTGCCAAGACAGGTGCCGAGACTGCTGCTGAGACTGCTGCAGATCTAGAAGAAACAATTGAAGTCTCTCCAGAAACGGTACCAAAGAGACAATGAACAGGTGATGCCATTATGTGCATGATTGGAGAAATGAGGACTACTTTCAAGGATGCTCTGAAGACAACTGATCCACTTCCATTGCCAAAGGTTACTACTCCTTCTGAAATACTTGCTGCACTTGAGTTGATACCAGAGTTGGCAGAAGTAGACATGTTGCGTTCTTACGGAAAGTTGATTCTTAATGAGCGCTTGTTTGAAGCTCTAATGGAGCTTCCCATGCACATGAGGAAGGCTTGGTTGCTATTATTGCCTTGAAGTTATGATAGTTATGATTCCTGTGTCTTGTTAAACTTCTTGGAACTATGTACTCTTTGGTGTGTTATGATTCCTTGAACTATGTATTATTGCCTATCTAAACTATTCGGTTTGTTACATTTGGAACTATGTACTATGTACTGTTCAACTTCTACTTATTTCAACAATTGTGATGTTACATTTGGAACTATGTGCCGTTGAGAATTTGAGACATCTATTTAAACTATATGTGTTGTACTGTGTTGGTGTAAAATTATTTTTGATTATTTTTGTGTCAATATTATATGATGTCATCCTCGATTTCTAGAATAATTGATGATAATTTTTACTATATAATGATCCAATTATTGTCATGCAACTACTGTTTTAGTGCATATAGTAATGTTGCTATGCAATTCCAGTGTTTGACATCCAAACACGATTCTGTATTGAAACCTCAGGATGATTCCGTGAGCCAATTCGATATACATCCAAACAACCGAATTCGTATTCATGTCGATTACAGTTTCCTATCTGAATTGGAATTGAAACCAATACAATACATAGGCCTCCAATACAGACATCCAAACACAGCGTTGTTGAAATCACTGAATAGACAAATATTTAGGAATGGTGGGAGTATGATATAGAAACCAAACAAGTGGCATTCACACAAAGCAAATCTAAACTAAGCCGATGACATATAAGATGTATAATGTAAGCAATGCAAGGCGCCATATGCATGATATGACCAACATCAACATGTCAGGTTAGAGAAAACACCTCAGGTGGTAAACAGGCATGGTCGGCTCCTTCTGAATCTCCATCTGAACAGTTATCTTCCTCTGGAATACAATCTGGAAATGCAGGAGGGGGGGCACTTCTCCCACCATGGAGCGGTGTCTGCATGACCTTATATTCGCACGCAACGGTCTTCCCTTTTTCTCTACATGTTCAGTACGATTGTGTACAATATCTGACATGCATAATAAAAAAATAGTTAGATTTTGTAAGGCCTAAGGGGCGCATGCAAAAATCAAGACTAATGGTAGCAAACGAGTGGATGGATCCAAAACTAATGATAGCAGGTAGATTATAGCTTCAGTTTAAAAATATAGACAATGGATCATCTATTGTGTGTTGCCCACCCAACATGAACCACATAGAAGACCCCAGATGAACCAGATAGTAGACAGATACTATTCGTTGCTGGCTTGATACGAGACCCATGGGAAATTCAAAACTTAAGATTGAACGATAAAGTAGCAGGTAATAATAACCGATGTATAACGTAAGCAAACACGAAAGACTGCGACCTCTCTTCCGGAACTGTGTAGGCCTCAGGTTCATCTGCTCAGTCGATGATGGTAATGCAGTTGGCGTGGCTACCGGCAACGGGGAAGATGATCTAAGGCAGTGAAAGGAAGTCTGCAGGGGGGATCTCTGCTGCAGTGAACGCTTGTGTCGATGGTGCACCTCAGGTGGGTGGATGACGGCACGACAGGAGCAGGACATAACACACAGAGTTTTCTTTGACGCCTATCTGAAAATGAAGTAAATCTGCAAGGCCTCCTTAGAATTAGAGGATTCTATAAACGCAAGGACATGAAAAACACAGGAATAGGATAGGAATGCACGTGCAAAACAGAGCATTTGGAAACATAGGATTTCAGTTAACCTGGGCATAGCCTTGTGTACATTGGAAGAACAGAGGAATGGAGAAACAAAGTGATGCTACGAGTGTACAACCTCTTTGGCATAGCCTTGTGGACCTCAGCATCATTGGGTTGGACGTGGAGGATGGTGATGATGCTGGTGTGACTGTCGGAGGCGGGGAAGAAGATCCGAGGCCTCTGGAAATGGCGTCGAGGGTACTGCTCCGCTGTGATGGATGGTTCCGTCGTTGGAGCAGCTCCTCTAAGGTGTACGGTGACGAGGCTGAAGCATGACAAGACAGACAACGTTAATCTGAAGTGGGACCCTAATATCATCTGCAATAGATGATGTAAAATACATCACCAAAAAGTGCTAGATGTAAAACGCATCAGCCGCGCCACGGCCACTCCGCCAGATGCTGTAAGTACTGTTCACTCTGAACTTAACTGAAGAAAATGAACTTCATAGTCGAAATTAAATTTTACTGTCGAAACTGATTGAACTAGTAACAGAGCATTGCAATAGATGTTTAGGGCGTTCGAGCACTAGTAGCAGAGAAGCAGTGATCTAAATCAGCAGACGCTCGAGCAGGGAACGTACTAGCAGAGAGCAAGTCGTGCAGTAGCACCGCGAGTGAGTGCTAAAGCAGCAACTCCTGTAGCTGTTGGAGGTCGTGCAGCAGCAGCAGCAGTGCAAGCGAGAGCAAGAGCAGAGCAGCAACACGAACGAAAGCAGGAGCAGTGCAGCAGTGCGACCGACAGCAAGAACAGAGCCACAACGCGAGCGGGAGTCGGAGCAGCTGCAGCTAGTGCCGTTGTGGAAGTCGCCGCTGAGGAAGCAACGACATGGGGGAGAGACGCCGTGGATGATGTGGCCGGCGACGGCGCCGTCGATGGAGACACGCCATGTCTGCTCGGTATCGAGCACCGGCAGCCCCGTGAGATCGAATAAAAGATAAAATGCAGCGGTGAGTGCAGAACCTCCTTGGTGGCGCCGAGTTGGCCTCGGCTTCATCAGAGGAATTGGTGAGGGTGCTGCGGTTCCGGTGGGGCAGGTCAAGATGGCGCTGTGGGGATTGAGGTGGCGCGATAAACGAGGCGAACGTCGGGGCAGCTCGTTGGAGGTGGAGGACGGGGAGGCTGATCCAGCGGGACGATGAGATCGACAACGGATCCTCATCCGGTGCGGTGGATGAGGGATGGCGAGCAGTTGCGGTGGACGACGTAGTCGGGGAAGAGTCTCTGGCTTGGCGGCGGTCGGGAGGCCGACGGAGGAGCGTGGTGTTTCGCGGGTTTTGGCAGCCTCGGTGTACGAATGGGGGGGGCGAAGGGGGAGGGGGAGCCAACCTTAGGGACGCGCTTGTCCGAAATGTAGGGTAAGTTACCAGCGTACCCCCACCGGTTTTGACACCGCAGTGTGGAGCTTCATTTCCGGCTGAGGGGTAGAAGGGGGATTTCGCGTGTCTGGGCTGCGGGAGCGATTTCAGATGAGGAGGGAGTTCTCGCGCATGTCGAAATTTCGGGATAACAAGGCGCGGCGCGGGTTGAAGAAGCGGGAGTTTCAAAGCAGGTGAGACAAAAGATACTCGAGCTTGAAAATTTCAGGATAACAAGGTGCGGATTCCTTGTTCGGCAGAACAAACTTAACGTGTAAAAAAACAATTCATACAAGACACAAGAGAGTCATGTCCCCTTTTACTATATTGCTATAGATGCCATTGAAAAAACTACAAGAAAAATGTAAAAAAATCGGGAGAACAAGATTACCCTGCACAGTACCAAATCGATCCGCACTTCCCTCAACAACAACAAAAAACAAATCAATTCCCACCAAAGAAAGAGTAATGTCCCTTTTTATATGATTACAGATGCCATGATCTCGAATTTCAATTTTTGAATCCATGTTATGTTGAATTCGAATATATCGTTAGGTGACCTTGCGGTTTATAATTGATGTAGTCGTACATTTTAATCTTCCATCATATATGAACATTTTACTCCACCATGTGAACATATATATTGTCATCTACCATATGGACTAAATTTGAATTAATTTTCCTTATTTGAATACGATTGTTGTCAAGTTATACAATAATTTAAATATTATCTTGATAACAAAAAACATACATATAGCAGTAATCATATTTCACTATGAACTACATGTACCATACGCTCTCCAATTCAAATATTTGTATCCATTTTATGTTGAATTCAAATCATAGTACATTATTGGTCTAGGTAGCGAGATGTTTGGGATAATCTAAACCCTATTTTCATATGTATAATTTTTGGCTGAATTGGGACAAGTTTTGGTATAAGCCTCTTGCAAAACCGGAGATTCTCTCAACAAGCCTCGTGGTTCCGAGAGGGAACGTGTCACCTTTATGTGCGAAACGATATACGCTGCCTCCCCCCTGATTTTATTTACAGAGGCAACATAGAACTATATGAGTGCCCTGTTAAATTTTGGAATTATTTCGGGTTCATTTGGCCTTTTTATACATTAATTGAGTTTCTGGACTTTTAATGTGCATAATCTAAGTATGAATTGCATGCACATGCTCCGGTGCACCAAAGTGGGTTAAAAAATCACATGTGTGTCCTTGGTTGAATTTCCAGGTCCCATGGAAGAAATGAGAATGAAATTCAAACATCTGGGCATCATGACTCGGCCGAGAACATCGAGAAACTTTGATTTTAAATTCATGTAAATCCAAAACTTGCTTGGAAATCATGAAACTTGGCATGGTGTCATGTCATGGCACTAACATGTTGTGGTAAAAAATTGGGCCGATTTGGAAGCTCGTGGTTCTAAGAGGGAACGTGCCACCTTTGAGTGTGAAACGATATACGCTGCCCCCCTTGAGTTTCTTAACAAAGGCAACATGGAACTACATTAGTGCCCTATTAAATTTTGGAATTATTCTGGGTTCGTTTGTTGTTTTTTATACATTAATTGAGTTTCTAGTCATTTAATGTGCATAAGTCAAATTTGAACTACAAGCACATGCTCTCGTGCACCAAAGTTGGTTGAAAAATGACATTTGTGTCCTTGGGTGAATTTCTAGGTCCCATGCAAGAAATGAGAATAAAATTAAAACATCTGGGCATCGTGGCTCGGCCGAGAACATTGAGAAACTTGGTTTTAAAATTCTTGTAAATCCAAAACACGTCTGAAAATCATGAAACTTGGCATGGATGTCATGTCATGGTACTACCATGTTGGGGTAAAAAAATTGGCCGAATAGGAACAGATTTTGGTATAAGCTTCTTGCAAACCGAAGCTTCTCTCAAGAAGGCTCGTGGTTCTGAGAGGGAACGTGCCACCTTTGAGTGCGAAACGATATACGTTGTCCCCCTTGAGTTTATTTACAAAGGCAACATAGAACTACATGAGTGCCCTGTTAAATTTTAGAATTATTCCGGCTTCGTTTGGCCTTATTTACACATTAATTGAGTTTTTGGTCATTTAGTGTGCATAATTCAAATTTGAACTACAAGCACATGCTCCCGTGCACCAAAGTTGGTTGAAAAATCACATTTGTGTCCTCGGGTGAATTTCTACTCCCTCCTTTCCATCTATATAGGCCCTAATGCGTTTTTCGAGGCTAACTTTGACCAAACTTTAGAGCAATAATATATGACATGCAACTTACACAAAGCATACCTTCAAATTTGTATGTCAAAGGAGCTTCCAATAATATAATTTTCATAGTATACATCTCATGTGCTATTAATCTTGTCAATAGTCAAAGGTTGTCTTGAAAAACACATTAGGCCCTATATAGATGGAAGGAGGGAGTAGGTCCCATGCAAAAAATGAGAATAAAATTCAAACATCTGGGCATCGTGGCTCAGTCGAGAACATTGAGAAACTTGGTTTTAAAATCATGAAACTTGGCATGGTGTCATGTCATGGCAGTACCATGCCGTGGTAAAAAAAATTGGCCGAATAGGAACAAATTTTGGTATAAGCTTCTTGCAAATCGGAGCTTCTCTCAAGAAGGCTCGTGGTTCTCGGAGGGAACGTGTCACCTTTGTGTGCATAATTCAAATTTGAAATACAAGCACATGTTCCAGTGCACCAAAGTTGGTTGAAAAATCACATGTGTGTCCTCGGGTAAATTTCTAGGTTCCATGCAAGAAATGGGAATGAAATTCAAAATTCTGGGCGTCGTGGCTGGGTTGGAAACATTGAGAAACTTAGTTTTTTAATTCCTGTAAATCCAAAACGCGCATGAAAATAATGAAACTTGGCTTGTTGCCATGACATGGCACCAACATGCTGTGGTAAATTTGCAGTCCGATTTGCGAAGGCGCACACATTAACAATCAACAAAGTCACTTTGGAACAAGTGCTCTCACGTTACAATCGGAAACACAAGTATTATTGAAACCGTGGGCGTTCTACTTACTAGTACCATTTACGTGCCGCCACGCGTCCCCATTTTTTATTAGCTAGGAGGCGTCGTGCAGGGTAGCTATTTGAGTACGAGAGGCGTGCGGTCAGACCCCTGCGCGTGCTTATCGGGAGGAGAGCCCTTTGACCTCCATCTACCGTCCACCTCTCTCCCAAGGTCTCCATTAATGGCGCTTGAGCCTCTGTTTAATGGCGTGGCTATGTCTCACTCGACTGAGATTTAAGAGAGAAAAAAGAAAATCTGAAAGCACAGATCTTCATGTAAGATCCGACGGACCTATATAGCATCTACTGCGACTTATAGCAAGACTGATGAATATATAAGGACGATTAATTTTTTTTGATAAAAGAAGGGCTTGCCCCTTCCGATTTTCATTACTGAAAACCACCACAATTCACAAGAAGTTCAGCACAACTCCAGCCTAACACGAAGGACTAAAGGCTACCAGATTGAAATCGCAACATCCCAAGTGGCCAACAAAGGCCAAACATCCGTGCTAGAACCCAACATTTCACGACCGACGATACAATCCACAACCTAAACCGATTATTACATCAAAAGAAACCAGGAAACTGAAGGAAGCCTAGTAGCAACTAGAAGAACAACAGCGCCAGGGTCGCCACAATAAGAGTTTTCTTCATTCCAGCCTCGCAACATTGATCTTCCACAGAAAGATAAGGACAATTAATTGTCTTACATAATTAGAAAGATAATTAAAAAATCCACATGCGGCTACGACTGAAATACACAAGGGAAAAAGAAGAAGGAAGACAAGGATCTGGCTCGCTGGTCTCTACTTCCTTGATGCGTTGCTGCAGGCCGCGGGAACTAGTCTCCGCGGCGAGCGGCGATGAGCTCTTTCGTGTCCTCAAGATGCTGCTTGAGAACATCCACGGATTCCTCCACCAGCCTTTGGTGCTCGTTGCGGAGCATGTCATTCTGTAGGATCGAAAGTATGTCTAGAGGGGGGTGATTAGACTACTTGACCAAATAAAAACTTAAACTTTTCCCAATTTTAGTTCTTGGCAGATTTTAGCTATTTTAGGACAAGTCAAGCAATCATCACACAATTCAAGCAAGCATGCAAAGAGTATATTGGCAGCGGAAAGTAAAGCATGCAACTTGCAAGAATGTAAAGGGAAGGGTTTGGAGAATTCAAACGCAATTGGAGACACGGATGTTTTTCCCGTGGTTCGGATAGGTGGCGCTATCCTACATCCACGTTGATGGAGACTTCAACCCACGAAGGGTAACGGTTGCGCGAGTCCACGGAGGGCTCCACCCACTAAGGGTCCACGAAGAAGCAACCTTGTCTATCCCACCATGGCCATCGCCCACGAAGGACTTGCCTCACTAGCAGTAGATCTTCACGAAGTAGGCGATCTCCTTGCCCTTACAAACTCCTTGGTTCAACTCCACAATCTTGTCGGAGGCTCCCAAGTGACACCTAGCCAATCTAGGAGACACCACTCTCCAAGAAGTAACAAATGGTGTGTTGATGATGAACTCCTTGCTCTTGTGCTTCAAATGATAGTCTCCCCAACACTCAATTCTCTCTCACAGGATTTGGATTTGGTGGAAAGAAGATTTGAGTGGAAAGCAACTTGGGGAAGGCTAGAGATCAAGATTCATGTGGTAGGAATGGAATATCTTGGCCTCAACACATGAGTAGGTGGTTCTCTCTCAGAACATATGAGTTGGAAGTGTAGATGTGTTCTGATGGCTCTCTTCATGAGTGAAGAGGAGGTGGAGGGGTATATATAGCCTCCACACAAAATCCAACCGTTACACACAATTTACCAATCTCGGTGGGACCGAATCAACAAACTCGGTCGGACCGAAATAGTAAACCTAGTGACCGTTAGAGATTTTCGGTGGGACTGACATGCAACTGGTAGGACCGATATGGTTAGGGTTAGGGCATAACGTAATCTCGGTGAGACCGATTACACAAACTCGGTGAGACCGATTTGGTAATAAGCTAACCAGAGGGTTGGTCAGGCAAACTTGGTGGGACCGATTCGCTCTTCTCGGTGAGACCGAAATGTTACGAAAAGGAAACAGTGAGTTTACATTGCAATCTCGGTGGGACCGATCCGCTCTTTTGGTGAGACCGAAAAGTTACGAAAAGGAAACAGAGAAATTGCAATCCCATCTCGGTGAGACCGAGATCCCTATCGGTAGAACCGATTTGCTTAGGGTTTGGCAATGGCTATGACAAGTGAAACTCGGTGGCGTCGGGTTGAAAGAATTGGTAGGGCCGAGTTTAGCTTTGGGTTTAGGTCAAATGTGGATATGGGAAAGTAGCTAAGGATTTTGGAGCATATCATTAAGCACATGAAGCAAGAGGCTCATTAAGCAACACCTCATCCCTCCTTGATAGTATTGGCTTTTCCTATGGACTCAATGTGATCTTGGACCACTAAAATGTGAAATGAAGAGTCTTGAGCATATGAGCTAGAGCCAATCCTTTGTCCTGAGCATTTTGAGGGTTCCACTTTCACCATCCATGCCATGCCAATCATTGAGCTTTCCTGAAATGATCATCTTGGAATAGCATTAGCTCAATGAGCTATATGTTGTTATGAATTACCAAAACCACCTAGGGATAGTTGCACTTTCAATCTCCCTCTTTTTGGTAATTGATGACAACATATAGATCAAAGCTTCGACAAATAATAATAAGAATGAAATATATCATTGCTTTGAGAAGTATGTGATAAGTAAGAGCTCCCCCTAAATTTGTGCATATTTAAAATTTGCTTTGGACTGCAAATGCACAAAGAGTTAGAGTCATGGGTTACTCTTCCATGTCACATACATCTTGGTGGAGCGCTCAAAAAGATAAGAATGAAATACATGCACTCATCACCAAAGAAAGTGAATGATCACATAAGATAGATAAGATATATCAAGCATGCATAAGTGTAGCTTATGATCAAACACATGATCATCAATGTCTCACAAGCATATCAAAGTATCTCAACCAAAAGCAAACAAAGTTTGAAAAACCACCAAATAAAGCAAGAGAGAATAAAAGCAACACTCTCTCTCTCGAAACCTATGATCTATACATTTTTCTCCCCCTTTGGCAACAAGTTACCAAAAAGTTCCTAGAAAATGCATAGTGCTAGATCGACTCTCAGGCTTGATCTTCTGGTGGTGGTGGATTCTGGATCACTCCAAGGATGAAGGCTTCTGTAGACGTGGTTGGAGCTGGAGCTGAAGTAGATGCTGGAGCTGGTTGGGCTGGTGCTATGGCTGGAGCTGAGGTGGTGGCTCTGGTGTCAGGAACTGGCACTGCAGTCGACCTCTGAGCTCGTGGCACTCTGGCAAATGCATCAGTTGTAGTCTTCCCTCTCCTCTCCTGCATGTCATCTTGAAGTTGCTCCACTACAGACTGAATCTCTGTTACTTTGACATCCATGTCATAGAACTTTTGTTCTATGATCCTCTCTAAGCTCACCTGATTCTGAGTGAGGGTGGCCAGTCCTTTCTCAATCCTCAGTGTGGATGCAATCAAGTAACTAAGCTGCTCTTGCTTGTTTTTCAGGAAATACTCAGGTGCCTCCTCTTGAGTTGGCATCTTGGCAGCTTTCTCCTTCCTTGCCTTCTCCTTCTGTGCTTGAGCATGAACTAATGATGGATCATCCTTGTTCATCACAACTTCATTATCTTCAAAATCTGGATGAATAGGCAAATGTTCCTTGTCCAATAGGTATATGCCTGTGCCCATCTTGGAGTTAATCAGCTCCTGGATCTGAGGGGCATAACCACAGCTCCTCTTCTGATCTGCTGCAGTTCTCTTGATGGTCTCTACCCTGAGGCTCATGACTTTGAATTTCTGTGGCACATCAAAGATATGAAGCAAGTTGATTGCATGGCCTCTGATCATCTTGTGATCACCTGACTTGGGCAATAGACTGTGCTTCAAAATCCAATTGATAGTTGGCAACCCTGACAGAAGATAATGTACAGACCCAAACTTGAAAGTATCAAGTGCCTTGTTTGGAATCTCCTTGTACATGTTGGACATAGAGTTGTGGTCCATCTTCTTCTTGGCATATATGTCTAAGTCATCCTCATGATCCTCTGGGGCATTGATGAGCTGTGCCCACTCAGCAACTGTTGATTGGTACCTCGTACCTTTAGACATCCACACAATCCTTCCATCTGGATAGAAGTGTGCTGTGGAGTAGAACTGCATGATCAGCTCTTCATTCCACTTTGTGAGCTTCTTCCCAACAAAGTCTGCTACTCCACAAGCCTTGAAGCTGTCTTGCACTCCAGGATAGTGCTCTTCATTGTCCTTGATGAACTGCCAATCTACCCATCTCATGTCACAAACAATGGGCTTCTTATCCAACAAGACTGTCTCATAGAAGTCCTGCTGTTCCTTAGTGTGGAACCTATAGTCAACAGCAGTTCTTCTTCTTGTAGCATATGGATCTTTTGCTCTCCACTTTCTCAGCCCTGAGTCTCTTCTGATCTTCATGTCCTCAGCCACAGGATGAGCATCATTGTGGTCTGGGATCTTGGGCTTTAGCTTCCTGAGAACTTGGCCTTCCTCTTCTTCTGCAGTGTCAGGCACTGGGGCCTTGTTCTTTTCAGCAGCTGGTATGCTCCTGGTATTCCTCTTAGGTGCACTCTTGGGCTTGGAGGCTGCTTTGGGTGCTTCTTTGGGCTTTGATGTTGCAGCCCCTGACTTTATAGCATCACCCATTAGCTTTTGTGCCTTGGGTGCTGGTGCAACAACCTCTTCTTCCTCTTCCTCTTCAGAATCTCTCATGATTGAGGATCTCCCAAGCACTCTAGCAGTGATCTTTTTGATCCTCTCCTTCCTCTTCTTCCCTTCTGCAGCAACCTCTTTGGGTTCAGATCCCAAAGGGACTTGAGTAGATGCTCTGGCCTTTGGCATAGGCTGCCTTCCTGCTGGCCTTTTAATTTTCAATCCTGGCTTTGTGCTTTGAGCTGAGCCATATTCCTTCTTGAGCACAACTTTCTTGGAAGTGGCTTCTTCTTCTGCCACATAGTCCTCATCCTCTGATTCTGAGGTTCTTTTCTTCCTTTGTCTGGTGGCAGCTTTTGGCAAGTTACTAGGAGTGCTCCTGCTGCCTTCATCTGAGGAACTGGAGGGACTAGTGCCCTCACTCATGTGCATTTGCTGCTCTGACAGGTTTTGGCTATCACTCTGATCTGACATGATGAACAAGCTGACTGCTGACCCTGTGAACAGTTTATAGATGAGGTAGAGTGGATGAGCATCACAAAATGCAGGGATTTTTGCAAAAGAATGATTCAAAATCTTAGTTTTAGTTTCCCACAGAAATCATTTCGGATCTACCGATTTTTAAACTCGGTGATACCGAAGCAGTTTTGGAACCTAAACTAGCGAACTCGGTCAGACCGAGTCATAGTTCGGTGGCACCGAGACTGCTAGGGTTTCACAAAGTTCCAAAATCGGTCACACCGATTAGTAATTCTCGGTCAGACCGAGTCTCACTTGTGCAATGGCATGAGCCAAATCGGTGGGACCGACTTTTTCAACTCGGTGGGTCCAAGATGGTTTCGGCGGAAACCTAACCCTAAAATTTTCGAATCAATCCTATTCTACGAACGCATTGACTGGATAGGAGTGTTTCAATCGTGGCTAGAAACAATAAGATCACAATGTGCTAGGAGTTAGATTGGGGATAGCACAAAGATCGAGTCCATACCCTAGTTCGGCGGAGACTCGCTACGGCGGCAATGGCGGGGTTGAATTCCGTTGACGGCGATGGAGACCAGCGACTGGAGGCGGCTGTCAGCGAGGAGACGATCCGGAGACCACGTTGGCAGAGCGAGCTATCGCGCGGGCGAAGGGGTTTGGAGAAATTTCCAAATTTTTGCCCGTGCCCATATATAGCCCGACCCTGTCGGTGTGACCGAGTGGAACAACTCGGTGGCACCAAGATGCAAAACTGTATACAGTTATTGCAACTCGGTGTGACTGAATGGTTCAAATCGGTTGCACCGAGATCGAAAATTCAGATCAACTTAATGATCTCGGTAGGACCGAAAGTAGGATATTGGTCAGACCGAGAATCACAAAGAGGTTTTGGAAGTTTAAGTATATGACGAATCAGGGACTCCGAGTGCTCCTCACACAGAGTGGTTCGAATCTGACTTGATCAAATTTTGTGATGTAGCATGAATAGAGTTTGAGACGAGAAAAGCATAGATAGCTAGAGGAGGTTCTTAGGCATTCTTGTCCATCCACTTGGCAAAAGGAAATAAAACCAAACAATCAAAACAACAAGTGGATGTCCTCAATGAGTAAAATATGCAACCAACATGCTCACACAATAAAATGGCAATTGAAATATGTGACAAAGCATGCACAACCAATTCTAGCATCTATCAAGCAATTGGCGATGACTAGGTCATCTATATATGAGTATATTGACTTAGGAGTAAAGTGAGAACACTTGATCATAGGTCATACTCATCGTTTAAGCTCAAGTGGGGTTACCACTTTTACATAAAGCATTGTTGTGTTCAC
The DNA here is from genome assembly GCF_003073215.2 of Triticum urartu. Classification (NCBI taxonomy): domain Eukaryota; kingdom Viridiplantae; phylum Streptophyta; class Magnoliopsida; order Poales; family Poaceae; genus Triticum; species Triticum urartu. The sequence goes on along the minus strand of NC_053028.1, from coordinate 444,107,866 downwards.
ATCTTTAGAGTTTCTTTAGCTCAAGTCTTAGAGTAAAGCTCCCCCTAGATGTGATATCCCCCCTAAGAGGGATGAACTAACCTTGGGTTTTGTCGATGATGACTTCATGTAGATGTTGAAGATGTGGATGCTCAATGTTGATGTAGATCACTTGGAGCTATCCATTTGAGTGAATTGCACTTTCAATACCTACATGGGTTAGTCCCACAAGGAACAAACAAGGATATCCATAGACATAGAGTGATGCACACACAAGATGATGTCCATGAAAACTTTTAGGTTACCTTGTCCCTTGTCTTACCAACAAGAGGGTTTGTGACTCCTTGAACTAGTGCAAGATGTGGAAGTTGATTGCACTTGTTCTTGCCAAAATAATAAGAGTGAAGTATGTTGGCGGAGTCACCCTCAAGAACTCTCTAGTTCTTCTTCTTTTGGATCCACACCATCTTGATGGGAATCCTTGGAGTTGTAGTCGTACTTGATGAAGTGGAACTTGAAGTGGTCTTGGGAATCCACTTGACTAAGGTCTTAGGAGCTTCTTCAAATGCATTAATTTCCTCTTGAAGCTTGTCCTTGCCTTTTTGCTTGTAGTCTTGTGGTGGAAGATCATCTTGAGCTTGTGTCCCCTTGAAGGAAGTAGGATCATACTTCTCTTGTTGAGGAACAAACTTTGTCTTGGGGTATTGATCTTCTTCCCACTCAACTCCATTGGCATTGAACTTTCGTTCAAGACCAACACCTTGATTCTTCCGGTGCCTTCCTTGCTTGCGCACAATTTCCTCGAATTGCTTACTCCCGGCAAGGCTTTTGTACACTCCTTTCTCTATAATTCCCTTCAATAAGCTATTTTCTTGCTCAAGTGTAACTTGGCTAAGAGAATCATTAGTGGAATCAAGAGAACTACTAGAAGCAACAATATTGGATTTAGCATGATCATTGTTACTACTAGAGGAAGAATCTTTCTTGTTCTTGTTACTAGACTTGACTTGAGGCATGTAAGTGGATAAGAGTAAATGCTTGGCAATGTAAGAAGAACTTTTCTTGCGGAGATCATCATTGATTGCCTTTAAAAACTCATGCTCTTGCTCAAGATTGAGCTTTTCAAAGCGTAACTTCTCATGAGCTCTTAAAAGTTCTCGATGATCTTCGAAGATAGTTTCATGAGCTAACTTAAGAGTGTTTAGTTCTTTAGTTAGAGACTCAATCTTCTCCTTATCATTGTCATTCGTTTTATCTTGATTAGCATGATTAATTGACGTTTCATCATAGTATTCATCACTAGAGTTGTCAACAAGTAAATCATCATCACCTAACAAGTCATCTTCATCACTATTAAAATCAACATACTCGGGGTGTGTTACCTTAGGACCTTTGGCCATGAAGCATCTTCCAATTACTTCATTTGGTGAGTCAAATATGTCGTAGGAGTTGGTTGACACAAGTGCTAGACCGGCAACACCTTCATCTTGAGTATATTCGGAATCGGAGTGATAACTTCTCTCGAAGTGGTTGTCGGAGTCGGAGCCGGATACCCATTCACCAACATGAGCTTGATGTCTTCGTTTTGTGTAGCTCCTTGATGATTTTTCCTTCGTTTCCGAATCCTTGCTTCTCCGTGAGTGTCTTCGTTCATAACGATCATCTCTACTCCTTCTCTCTCTTGGTGGTGATTCTTCTCTTTTGCTTCTTCTTTTTGGAGAGTCTTCTCTTCTCTTGTAGGGAGCCGTACACTCATTGGAATAGTGTCCGGGTCTTCCACAATTGTAGCAGTTTCGCTCTCGACTAGAAGATCTTTTGTCATTGTAGGACCTTGACTTGGAGCTTCTATCTTTGCTTCTACTCTTGTAGAACTTGTTGAAGTTTTTCACCATTAAGATCAATTCTTCATTGAAGTTTTGTTTCTCACTTGATGATGTAGGGGCTTCACATGAGGCTTTGTTGGCACCACTTGATTTGTTGTGAACTTCCTCTTTATCTTTAAGTGACATCTCATGCGCAACAATTCTTCCAATTACCTCCGTTGGCTTGAGATCTTTGTAATTGGGCATCATTTGGATCAATGTGCACATGGTATCATATTTTCCATCCAAGGCTCTTAGAATCTTCTTGATGATGAATCTATCGGTCATCTCTTCACTCCCTAAGCCGGCAATCTCATTTGTGATGAGAACAAGCCTAGAGTACATTTCAGTGACACCTTCACCATCCTTCATTTTGAACTTGTCAAGTTGACTTTGAAGCACATCCAATTTGGATTCCTTGACGGAGTCGGTACCTTCGTGCATATCAATCAAAGTGTCCCAAATTTCCTTTGCATTCTCAAGACGGCTGATTTTGTTGAATTCTTCGGGGCACAATCCGTTGAAGAGAATATCACAAGCTTGAGCATTGTATTGCAACATCTTCAACTCATCCGCGGTAGCTTCACGGTTTGGTTCTCTCCCATCAAAGAAGTCACCTTGCAAACCAACACACACAATAGCCCAAACGGCAGGGTTATGTCCAAGAATATGCATTTTCATTTTATGCTTCCAACTAGCAAAATTAGTACCATCAAAGTAAGGACCTCTACGGTGATAATTTCCCTCGCTAGACGCCATACTCTCCTAGGTTGTCAAACCAAGGCTATGACCACCAAAAGCTATGGAAATCAAAGCAAATGGAGGCCAAAGCTCTGATACCACTTGTAGGATCGAAAGTATGTCTAGAGGGGGGTGATTATACTACTTGACCAAATAAAAACTTAACCTTTTCCCAATTTTAGTTCTTGGCAGATTTTAGCTATTTTAGGACAAGTCAAGCAATCATCACACAATTCAAGCAAGCATGCAAAGATTATATTGGCAGCGGAAAGTAAAGCATGCAACTTGCAAGAATGTAAAGGGAAGGGTTTGGAGAATTCAAACGCAATTAGAGACACGGATGTTTTTCCCGTGGTTCGGATAGGTGGTGCTATCCTACATCCACGTTGATGGAGACTTCAACCCACAAAGGGTAACGGTTGCGCGAGTCCACGGAGGGCTCCACCCACGAAGGGTCCATGAAGAAGCAACCTTTTCTATCCCACCATGGCCATCACCCACGAAGGACTTGCCTCACTAGCGGTAGATCTTCATGAAGTAGGCGATCTCCTTGCCCTTACAAACTCCTTGGTTCAACTCCACAATCTTTTCGGAGGCTCCCAAGTGACACCTAGCCAATCTAGGAGACACCACTCTCCAAGAAGTAACAAATGGTGTGTTGATGATGAACTCCTTGCTCTTGTGCTTCAAATGATAGTCTCCCCAACACTCAATTCTCTCTCACAGGATTTGGATTTGGTGGAAAGAAGATTTGAGTGGAAATCAACTTGGGGAAGGCTAGAGATCAAGATTCATGTGGTAGGAATGGAATATCTTGGCCTCAACACATGAGTAGGTGGTTCTTTCTCAGAACATATGAGTTGGAAGTGTAGATGTGTTCTGATGGCTCTCTCCACGAGTGAAGAGGAGGTGGAGGGGTATATATAGCCTCCACACAAAATCCAACCGTTACACACAATTTACCAATCTCGGTGGGACCGAATCAACAAATTCGGTCGGACCGAAATAGTAAACCTAGTGACCATTAGAGATTTTCGATGGGACTGACATGCAACTTGGTAGGACCGATATGGTTAGGGTTAGGGCATAACGTAATCTCGATGAGACCGATTACACAAACTCGGTGAGACCGATTTGGTAATAAGCTAACCAGAGGGTTGGTCAGGCAAACTTGGTGGGACCGATTCGCTCTTCTTGGTGAGACCGAAATGTTACGAAAAGGAAACAGTGAGTTTACATTGCAATCTTGGTGGGACCGATCCGCTCTTTCAGTGAGACCGAAAAGTTACGAAAAGGAAACAGAGAAATTGCAATCCCATCTCGGTGAGACCGAGATCCCTATCGGTAGAACCGATTTGCTTAGGGTTTGGCAATGGCTATGGCAAGTGAAACTCGGTGGCGCTGGGTTGAAAGAATCGGTAGGGCCGAGTTTGGCTTTGGGTTTAGGTCAAATGTGGATATGGGAAAGTAGCTGAGGATTTTGGAGCATATCATTAAGCACATGAAGCAAGAGGCTCATTAAGCAACACCTCATCCCTCCTTGATAGTATTGGCTTTTCCTATGGACTCAATGTGATCTTGGACCACTAAAATGTAAAATGAAGAGTCTTGAGCATATGATCTAGAGCCAATCCTTTGTCCTTAGCATTTTGAGGGTTCCACTTTCACCATCCATGCCATGCCAATCATTGAGCTTTCCTGAAATGATCATCTTGGAATAGCATTAGCTCAATGAGCTATATGTTGTTATGAATTACCAAAACCACCTAGGGATAGTTGCACTTTCACATTCTCGTCCATAAGTTTCTTGACGATGACGCCGGTCCTCTTCAACAAGGCACCGGTCTCCTCCTGCTGGTCTGCACTTCGGACGATCTTCTCCCTCAGCAGGTCGCGCTCGGCCCGGAGCCTCTCATTGCCCTCCCTTAGTTGCCGGATGACGCCGGTAGCCTATTCAAAAGAGGGTTTCATGTCGTCCTGCAACCTCGCCCAGCTGGAGATCTGATCCATCTGGCTATGGACGATCGCATGCATGCGCCTGTAACAGTCGTCGCCTGCCCGCGAGAAATTTTCCCAGGCCACCGCGGCGCGGCGGGACATCTCTGCTGCATTCGTGGCGCGGCGGGACATCTCTGCTGCTTCCGCGGCGCGCCGGACCAGTCTGCTGCATCGACGGTGCGGCGGGACCTCCATGCTGCTTCAGCGGCGCGGCGGGACCTCTGTGTTGCTACTTCCGTGCGGCGGGACATGTCGGCTGCTCTCGCAGCGAGGCGGGACATCTCTCGTGCTTCCGCTTCCATGCTCGCCTCTCCCTGGTGGCAATCTCTCGACCCAGAACTCACGCTGGCCATGGCAGACGCAAGGGAAGGATGCTGAATGACTTGTTTGTTTTTGTGGATGAGGAGTTGAGGAGGAATGTGCAGTCATCTTGGCATACTAGTATTTATAACCGAGTACTAATACGCTCCTAAGTGGGAAACTGTTTAGGTTGTGATCGGTGTGAATAGGTTTGCAATTCAATATAGCGTGGTACTAATACGCTCCTAAGTGGGAAACCGTTTAGGTTGTGATCGGCGTGAACAGGTTTGCAATTCAATATAGCGTGGAGTAATTTGCAATTTAAATTTTTAGTTTTTCCATTTTATAAGGCTTAATTTGGTTGTTCCCCAACACATGTTCAGATTCCAAGGTGCATTAAATCATTGCATGCAAGTATTAAGATAAAATTGACCAATGCATGTACTTTATGCATGCATGCATTGCAATTAATGCATTGATAAACATATTTTTTTGAGAAAAACAAGAGCATTAATTAGGTGCTTTTGCAAACTACAAAAAATATTCCAGCACTCACCATCTTGGTTGGTGAGATTTTTGAATTAAGCCCTATAAACCGGAAAGGAGGGAGTACTGCTGTGTACGTGCAATAATTGGCACCGTCGTATACATATCTTACGGTTAATGGGGCGTTCCACAGGAATAGCCGTGTGGCGAGCTCTAGGCTAGTCTTTTTTTCAGACGCATTAAACCTATCTCTCGGGACTTCTCGCACGCACCATCGTGCCACCCACAAAAACTTGTACTATGAGTTTAGTAGTATGTTATACAGGAAGAGAAGAGGTGCACGCATGCACTCGTCCTCTCACACACGCGTCTGTTTTTTCTCGAAAAGGAGGATGATGACCCCCGGCCTCTGCATCTGGGAGTCACACACGCATCTGTAGGTACGAATTGTAGTGTTCTCAACCATCCGATTGGCTCTATCATGGCCCTCCCTTGCACTGCAGAAATCAATCCAACAACACATCAATCAAGAAACCTGCACCTTGCTCAATCAGCCGAACGGACGAGGTGTATTCCAACCTCATACACTGGAGGCGTCAAGGGGCGGAGGCACAAGGGGCATTGGAGCACGGTGAGGTCCATCGAGACCTTAGAGAGCTCCATCCGGTCTGCATGATCTCGCCCTCCTCGTGCACAACCATCTCTCGACTGGGGCCGGGGTATTACAAAGCTTTACCGTCACATATTTTATACTACTTCAAGGTGCATTAAATCAACACATGCAAGTATCAAAAGGAGAGTCACAGCATGCATGCATTGTAATTAATGCATCGGTAAACGCAAATTATTGAAATATATCGAGTGCAGTGCTTTGATGTGTCGCGTCAACTCGTACATCAACGAGAAGTTTGATTATCCTCTCCCTCGCGGACTTAACTGCACCTGCCTTTGCCTGTATGACAGGTTGGCCACACACCTGTCGGGCCCACCTGTCATACACGCAAAGGCAGGAGTGTCCCTCCCTCGCCCATGAGCGTGGTGGCTGGCAAGACTAGGAGAAGCTTTCGCTACACGCTCTCCCTCCCGCACGCGGTGGACATGCAGCAGTTCAATCGGTGTCAGATGGCCAGAAGCATACTGTAGTACTCCTCCAGTGCAGTAGTACTCTATCATTGTTCGACTTCCCGAAGAGGCGAAGAGCCAAGCGCAGCCCGGACGCTCGTGTGGCAGTTTCATGTGTAGAGTAGTCTAGGATAGCGTGTACCATGCCTGTAAGCTTAAAATCGTTGGGGTCGGCTCCATGCTATGTGGCTGTCTCAAAGTTTTTTTTGAAAAAATAAAATAGTCTTCTGGCCCTACCTGACACCCTGGTGATTGTAGTTTGCACGCTCATCTGGTCAAGACAGGAATATATATTTTAATTTGTTTTTTTCGAAAAGGGGGGACTCCCCGGCCTCTGCATCAGAACGATGCATACGGCCACATATATTTTAATTTGTGGTGGGTAAATGTTAGAGGTTGAGCAAATATATTGTACACTGCGGGTCTTTCAGCCAAGTTTAGAGGCAAGCATGTGGGGCCAGTGCTATGATGTGTCGTGTCAACTCGTACAACGAGGAGAAGCTTGATTTTACTACACGCCTTCTCCCTCACCCATGCGCGCGGTTGCTCACAAACGAGGACATGCTTTTGCTTAGTAGTACTTCTACAACAATCTATCCGTCCTGCTCGCGGTGGACGGACATGCAGTAGTGGATTCGACACTGTAGAAGCAGCAGTAGTAACATCATTGTTCGTCTTCTCGAAGAGGCGAAGAGCCAAGCGCAAACCGAACATTGCAGTTGCGAACATTGGAGCACGCATATAGCCAGGCTCTTGCATGAGACAAAATTGCTATGTGAGCCCACTATTGTACTAGTACGTACAACTACTTGCTAGTATAGCCCCACCACTCCAATCCATCTACTCCCAAGTCTCTGCGCAACAGTGCTCACTCCAATCCAAGACCAAGTGACCAGAAGCCACAAGCACCTATGGAGGCGATGGACGCGCGGCAGTCGGCTGTGCCAAATCATCCAAGGCGCCGGCCTGCGGCCCCGCACCGTGCAGCGTTTCCAGACGGTGCTGGCGACCGCAGGCATCGTTCGCGGTCATCGCCGCCGAGGGAGGAAACCCACAGCTGCCGGAGGGGCCCGATCCTCTGCCCGTGTCGTTCTCTCCGACACAGTGCCGGCTCGGGAGGTCCTCCGACCCTTCTTCCTCCCTGCCGTATTGTCCGCAGATCCGACCTGCCGCCGCCGACATCCCGGCGACCCTCAGGTATAAGTTCTTCGAAAGCGGCCTTGCTCTACTGCCCCAGCTCCCCACGTGTCTGCATGTGCATCTTTTTCTACTCCCATCAGCTCTTCCAAAGCCACCTAAATTTTTAGTATTATTAGAGGTAAAGCTACTTCATGCATTCGAATCTAGGGCTTTGTTCAAACAACGAAGAAAGGGGGAAAGTTGTAGCATGAATCTAGGACTTGATTCAAAGAGGAAATAATATGGTGAAAGTAGTAGAGACCGGATACCCAACAGGTCTCTTGGTTGAAAAGGGAAATAATGGGAAAACGCAGTACAAAGTGGATAAGGAATAGATCTATTATTGGTTGAAAAAAGGATAGAAAGTGGCGGCTGGTGGACAAGTCAACAGAGTATGTCCAGGATTAGATTTGCCGCCATCACATAGTAAAAGTTCTCCAGGATTAGATTTGCTGCCCTCACATAGTATAAGGTCTCAGGATTAGATTTGCTGCCCTCACATAGTAAAAGGTCTCCAGGATTAGATTTGCTGCCCTCACATAGTAAAAGGTCTCCAGGATTAGATTTGCTGCCCTCACATAGTAAAAGGTCTCCAGGATTAGATTTGCTGCCCTCACATAGTACAAGGTCTCCAGTAGGTTTGCTGCCCTCACATAGCATGAACAAACTCGGCATCACCACTTTATGCCTCCTTTTAGTTACATTGTGCTGATGCGTCCACTATCGCATGTCCTTATACCAACCTTTTGTTGTTGTTAATGTAAGGGCACATGTAAAATGAAGCGATCACACTGTTACCTTAGGGACATGTCTAACCAGTGTTATTGTTAATCTAATGCCTCTAGTGATAAGATGTAATTAAACGGTGTTACAAATGGCACTCCTGCTGTTTTCCCCAGTATGATAAGTAAGTTGCTCCTTTACACTGCTGAGTGTCCTGGTGTCCCCATGGTCCCACGCCCTTAAACCAACTCTTTAGCTGCTGTTGATTTACTGTGTCTGGTAAACAAGCAATGCCACCATTAAAGTAATCCCATATTTGAGGAATCTCATTGTTGATCGTAATGCTTCTGGTAACATGAAGCATTGCTGACGTTTTAAAATTTCTACTGTCCTTGCGTGATTGCCATGAACATAATTAAGATGCTTCTTTTCATTTTGTGTATGTTTCGTATATTCTTATTGACCAACAACTGTTTACTTTCTATCTTTTTGTGCAGATAGGGATATCCATTTCACCTTGTTGCTATTGTGACCTTTTGGTGAACTGCACAAAACACTTTTTTGGAATGAGTATCTTGTGCAGTTCAACTAAAATGTCACGTGGGCAACATCTCTCAATTTTGGTGGAACTGCACAAAATGGTGATTGGACTTTCCAAAATCTCCGTCAAGTTCTACTGGTAATCTCGTGCAACATTTTATTAGCCTTTGCAAGATGGAGCCATCATTGTCACCACAATGGCACTTTATTTTAGTGGAACTGCACAAAAGGATAAGAAAATTATAGTTGCACCTTACATGAGCGGGACAACCAACCTTAATGTTCCTCAATTTTAGTGCAACTACTAAAGAAGAACCTGCCAGCTCACAAGAGCAAGTAGTTCTTGCTAGCTGAATGATGCAATCTTTGCTTCATTTCAGGTGAACTGCATAAATAGGCGAATGAATTGAATCATGGAACTCCAGGAAGACCTCATCAAGTAGAGCTGGAGGTTGAGTTCAAGGAGGCCGCTATTAAAGCAAAATCATGCTCTCCTGTCTCCTTGTTTGTGCTGTGCAAATAGGAATACTCAACTACAGATGTTGTGACGGTCAAGAGCATTCGCCAAGTTCTTCGATTGTATGACATGGCTAGCCAAGATGGATTTAATCCCGATATTCACTTTATCAAAAGGCTCTAATGGGTTGGTTCTGAATCTTGCAAGCTAGGAACCAGTGAGATGTGTAGGCATCTTTGTTGTACTTATTATTTGAATCTTATTTGTTGGTTCTGAATCTTGCAAGCTAGGAATCAATGAGATGTGTAGGTATCTTTGTTGTACTTATTATTTGGATCTTATTTGTCAGTTCTGAATCTTGCAAGCTGGGAATCAATGAGATGTGTAGGCATCTTTGTTGTACTTATTATTTGGATCTTATTTGTTGGTTCTAAATCTTGCAAGCTGGGAAACACGGCATGATGATGCAGAGGACAACAACCATAACAAACAGTTCAAACTTGGTAGTATTATCTTTGTGAAAGTGCGACAAATGTGCTGATCGTGTGTGTCCTGAGAATAATAATTCTAATTGTTGTGCATGTTGATCTTGTGGCACTGATAGAACGAGCGAATGCATTGCTTGTTTTAAGTATAAATTTCTATTAGAGCTAATAAAATTGAAGTAAAGTGACCACTAACTCCTGTTATTACAGTACCAATACAGACCCGCTCGTGAACCGACGCGTGGCCGAGGGTGCATCTTCTGCTGGGCGTGCAGCGGACGAGGGAGGGGTAGTAACTGTTGTCGCCTGTACACACTCAGCTTACTGTTGAATCCAGTTCCCCAAGAGCTGAAAAACGAACTGCTGCCGCCGCCTACACACTCGTTCACTCGAAGAGACTCCAATGGCGATCCGAGGGGTGAGCCTGTTGGATATGGACTTCAGCAAGGAGTTCCCCTTTGAGTTCGCCGTTCAGTCCTATGGCTGCACCAAGTTGAATGTGATGTACACCAATGATACGGACTCGGTGAAGCTCTGCCTTGCCTCAGTCCTATGGCTGCACCAGGTTCGGGAGCATTCGCCCGTTTCATCGGCAGCGCCGACTGCACCTTCGCTATGATGGAGAGAAGTAAGAACGCGACGATTCGGCCATCTGGTGCAGCAAGCTTGTCGACATCTAGAAGCAATACAAGATCATCAGCAATGGTCAGGAGAAGGACTCCGTGGTTGACCTCGCTGAGACCATCATCGACCCCTAATACGCCAACATGAAAGAAGAAGACCTGAACACGTGGGAGGTACCTCTGAATCTAGCCTACATAACCTACGCGGCCAAGGACGCATATGCATGCTACGACATGTACAGGCAGATCTTGGACATGAGGGTGTGTCTGCTTCCCGTAATCGACGAGTACACGGACAGCCGCAGCGTCATGATCAAGCGTGCCAGGAAGGTCTAGATGCTGTACTTTATCTGTTTATAAGCACCTTTATCATCTGAGTGTTTCATGCATTAACCTATGTGTCGTAATTATCTGTTTTGTCCAAAATATTTCTTTTAAGAACCCATTAACCTGATTGCTTTTTTAGTGGTATTTGCTTATGTATGTAAACTAGTTCACTTGTCCGTAAAAAAAACTAGTTCACTCGGCTGCCGTGCTTTGAATCTCCTTCCTCCCAACATATTCCCATCCTCAAGTGGACCCAGCAGGTCTCTGAATTTTCTCCCACTTTCTTTTTCGATGTAAACTGAGTTTTCTCCTAGTACTTTCCCCTAGAACCAACTCAACTGTCCCACGTCTAGCCTAAAAAATAATAATACCCCACATACTATTAGCTCATCAAATTAAAATGATATTTTATTTCGTAAGTTGAAAGTTCTTACAAAATAATAATAATTGTTTATATATAACTTGGCAAGTTAACTGTTAGTGATTGCGTACATAAGCTTGCAAAGATTTTACTGGCGTGCAATCATGTGTTTATGTTTTTATAACATTTTTCCGTCTAGCCCAACATGATATTTTCACCCAGCCCAACAAGTCCGCGGATTTCGAGAAAAATGCAAATGGGATTTAAACAGGCTGCATAGATTTTTTTTGACAGAAAGACTGTAAGGGAACCCCCTACAATATAATTGGTGCAACAAACCCAAATTGCAAGTACCATGCCTTGAACCTGGGTGGGTGGGAAGGCATCAACCCCTTCCCACCACTAGACTATGCCTTAGTCTGCAATGGGCTGCATAGATGCTACATCATTGTTTCACCCAGCCCACCAAATGGACTAAAAAACAAATGGACTGGCTGACATGTGGGCCAGTAGGTCGAAGCCTAAGAAGGCGTTGGATTTACATCCAACGGTCGGCATTATTCTTCAATCTCTCGTCTTCTTGCTCCAGCCGCCCAAAGCAGCGCCGGTCGTGCCGCGTGCTCCTGCCTCCCATGGCCGGCTGTGATGCCGCGGAGGCCTCGCCGCCCCCTACTACTCCCACCGCTGGCCCAGGGTATCCCTCTACTTACCCACACCCCCCGTTATTCCGCGGCGACGGCAGCCTCACGCCGCAGCCGAACCAGTGAACCCTCGTACTCCTCTCCGCGTGGGCATCCACTGTCGCGTCTTCCCCGGCTCCGCGTCGTCCCCTTCCTAGGCCTCGCCGTCGTCCACCGCCTTGGTGCTCTCGGCGCGGCGTGGTCAATGTGGTCAACGACCGACTTCCATCGGAAGAGTACTGTACGTGGAGAGGCTGACAGCTGGGTCCACGGCCATAGCCGAGTTTTTTTGTGATTTGCCAAGTAAGTCGCTTTGTCAGGCCTGTTGGGCTGCAAATATTTCAAGACGAGGAGAGCTTCATTCGGCTGGCCGAGAAAATGGCCTATCAGTAATCAGAAATGGGTTGTACATTTTTAAAACACATCAAACCGACAATTAGTTTCAAATATCTTTTTTTCATTTCGAGATTTTAAATTACATTAATTTTTATGCGTGGAGAATTTGTTGGATTTTATATTGATATACATTTATTTTTAAAATAAGTTTGAATGTGAGTCGAAATTTTGGGATTAAAAACAGTTCGGACCGCACCGAAATATGCAAAATTTCGTATAATTTTTTAACCGTGGCCACAATATGGGCTGTAATGCTAACAAAAAGAATACGGGCTCCAAAAAAACCTTAAGATTAGCAAATGGCCTGTAAATTATTAGAAATAATGGCAGATGGGATGTATGCTGTTTTCCACAGATTTGAGGCTTTCCTAAAAAAGGTTGAGGCACAAGCAGTGACTGTTGGATGTCCATCGAACAGCCGTCGTGCTTCTTCAATCTCTGCTCTTCCTGCTCCAGCCGCTCAAACACGCGCCGGCGGGACTGCCTGCTCCCCCTCCTCCCCATGGCCGGCTGTGCTGCCGCGCAGGCCTCAACGCCCCACCGTACTCCCATCGCTGGCCTAGCCATCCCTCTACTCACCCACACCTGTTGTTATTCTCCGGCGACGGCAGACGAACCAGTAAACCCTCATACAGTCGTACTCCCCTCCGCGTGGGAAACAACTGTCGAGTCTTCCCTGCCTCTATGTCGTTCCCTTCCTAGGCCTCGCCGTCGTCCACTGCCCTGGTGCTCTCGGCGCGGCCTAGTCAACGTGGTCAACGACCGACATGCATCTGAAGTGGACTGTACGTGGAGAGGCTTACAGCTGGGTCCACGACCGCACGCAAGGAAATGCCTCCTTATTACACGCAAAATAATGATTCCTCCACCTGACATTAGGGACCCATCGAAAGGGCCTCTGTATTTCGCGAAAAAACGTTACCGCCGCTGACAGCTCGGATCCACCAGCTATATCTTCGCACGCAAGGAAGTGCCTCCTTATTACGCACAAAAAAATGAATACCCCCCCTGTTAGCTAGGACCCAGTATAGTGGCAGGTTGACTTGTGGACCTACTAAGTTGACGGGGACGGAGGGCTTTGTCAACTTAGTCAATATGCACGATTCTAGCTCCAGTGATTGTATGATGTCCATCCAACGGCCATAGTGCTTCTTCAACCTCTGGTCTTCTTGCTCCAGCCGCCCAAACCAGCGCCGGTCGTGCCTCGTGCTCCTGCCTCCCGTGGCCGGCTGCGATGCGGCGGAGGCCTCACCGCCCCCTACTACTCCCACCGCTGGCCAGGCCATCCCTCTACTCACCCACACCCCCTGTTATTCTGCGGCGACGGCAGCCTCACACCGCAGCGAACCAGTGAACCCTCGTACTCCTCTACGCGTGGGCATCAACTGGCATGTCTTCCCCGGCTCCGTGTCGTCCCCTTCCTAGGCCTCGCCGTCGTCCACCGCCCTGGTGCTCTCGGCGCGGCATGGTCAACGTGGTCAAGGCACGACTTCCATCGAACGTGGACTGTACGTGGAGAGGCTGACAGCTGGGTCCACGGCCGCAGCAAGGAAGTGCCTCCTTATTACGTGTAAAATAATTATTCCTCCACCTGACAGTGGGGACCCACCGAACGGGCCACCGTATTTCGCGAAAAAAAGTTTGCCCCTGACTACTGGGACCCACCAGCTACATCTTCGCACGCAAGGAAATGCGTCCGGGCAAAAAAAACCGATTCGCCCTTGTGACTGCTGGGACCCACCAGCTACATCTTCACAGGCAAGGAAGTGCCTGACAGTAGGGACCCACCTGGTCGAAGTGTACATAGCGTTGTCATTCTGGTCGCGAACGTGTATGTACATATATACTGGTGGATGTAGAGGCACGCACGTCTCGTAGTAGAGGCGCGCACGTAGCATGTACACGTACGTACAGCGGCCAGGGTGCAAGAAAGAAATACGGCCACATATGTGTACATACGGGCGGGGTCTCGAACGCCTACTCGCGCATACATATGGCCAGGGCTCGTGTACATGGCTGGGTCGGAACGGAGAAACAGCGTCGTCGTCGTGTTCATGAGGAGGCAACGGAATGCGTTGTGTTCATGGGGAGGCAACGGAATGCGTCATGTTCATCGGGAGGCAACGGAACGCGGGGAGCCCACCGGCTGGGTCGGAACGGAATGCGTGGTCGTGTTCATCGGGAGGGCTTGGACAGAACAGGCGATGGAAACGAGGCCTGGCGTACCGCACAACGGAGGAAACGGACCTCCTACGTTCGGAACGGGGTCCTGTTGATCGGGAGGGGTCTGGCGTACCGCAAAACAGAGGAAACAAACCTCCTTCGGTCGAAATGGGGGTCCTGTTGATCGGGAGGTGTGTGGCGTACCGCAAAACGGACGAAACGGACCTCCTACGGTCGAAACGGGGGTCCTGTTGATCGGGAGGGGTGTGGCGTACCGCAAAACGGACGAAACGGACTTGTGTTGGAGTGCTACGGTCAAAACGGGGGTCCTATTCATCGGGAGGGGTGTGGCGTACCACAAAACAGGACTCCACGGGATACTGTTCATCTCCACCGTCGACCTCCTCCGGCCTCCACGGGCTCCTGTTCATCCAGCCTCCACCGCGAGCTACTCTACCGGCTACTGTTCAACCACCCCTCCACGGGCACCCCTCCATCGTCTACTGGTCATCTAGCCCTCCACACCACGGGGTCCTGTTCAACCACCCCTCCACGGGCACCCCTTCACCGTCTACTGTTCATCCAGCCCTCCACCACACCACGGGGTCCTGTTCATCCAGAGGCAACGCCACCACTTACTGTTCATCCACCCCCCCGCAACACTCACTGTTCATCCCGGAGGCAGCATCGATCGGCTTCAGTTAGCAGTAGTAGCGAAGGAATCACTCGATCAGGTTCTGTTAACAGCCATCGATCGATCGCTCGGGTTCAGTAACGTGTAGCCTGCAGTGCAATCGCTCGGGTTCAGTTAGAGCCCAACGCCTCGCTCGGGTTCAGTTAGAGCCAACGCCTCGCACACACGCGCGTACGTGTACGAGAGAAACGCGCATCGCTCGGCCCCTGACCTCCCACCATAACCGGGAACTCCCCGAAATTTTCCTCCCCCTCGCTTCTACCACGGCTTTTTCCGTCATGGATGGCCCAAAGAATGTCATGCAGCTGCGTCTCCGGTCCGCCCAAGATGAAAAGCCCATTTTCTGTCATGATTTTTTGTCATAGAAGTAGGAGCCACCACATCTATGATGATACCGGGTTTTGTCACAATTATCGTCATAGAAGTGTCATATGTATGACAGAAAAAAAATTCGTTCGGCCCAAAATGTCACGGATGTGTCTTTTTTTGTAGTGCTATATAGTTTACCATTGTATTGTGTGTGTTGGGGACACAAGAGACTCTTTGCTATTTGGTTGCAGGGTTGTTTGAGAGAGACTATCTTCATCCTACGCCTCCCACGGATTGATAAACCTTAGGTCATCCGCTTGAGGGAAATTTGCTACTGTCCTACAAACCTCTGCACTTGGAGGCCCAACAACGTCTACAAGAAGAAGGTTGTGTAGTAGACATCAAGCTCTTTTCTGGCGCCGTTGCGGGGGAGGTTAGTGCTTGAAGGTATATCTTTAGATCTTGCAATCAAACCTTTTTGTTTCTTGTTTTATCACTAGTTTAGTCTATAAAAGAAAACTACAAAAAATGGGATTAAGGTTGCGTCATATGCTTCATCTTTTTAATGTCTTTCGTGAAAATAAGGATTCCGATAATTGTGCCAAAGTGTTAGAAGAAGAATGTATTAAAATGTTTGGCACTAAATCTTTGAATGATGAGCATGGTTGCAATGTTGTTAGTATGAATTCCTTGAATATCCATGATGCTAATGATATGCAAAGCCACAAGCTTGGGGAAGCTATGTTTGATGAAGATGATATACCCCCCCCAGTTTTGATGAGCAAATTTATGATGATGAAAGCTTGCCTCCTATTTATGATGATTATATTGATGAAAGTGGATTTGGAGAGGTCATGACTTTATTTAGTGATGAATCCACTATTTCGGAAGAGGTTCCAATTGATTATGAGAACAAAGTTGCTATCTATGATGATTATTGTGATGACATGTATGCTATAAATAATAATGATAACCATGAAACTTGTCATCATGATTTTAGTTTTCAATTGGATTATGCCTCACATGATAGTTATTTTGTTGAATTTGCTCCCACTTCTATTCATGAGAAGATATTTGCTTATGTGGAGAGTAATAAAAATTCTATGCTTGTGGCTCATGAAAAGAATGCTTTTTGTGATGGTTATATTGTTGAATTCATTCATGATGCTACTGAAAATTATTATGAGAGAGGAACATATGCTTTTACATATTGCAATAATATAAAGTTTCCTCTCTATATGTTGAAAATCTTGAAGTTTTGCTTGCTTTACCTTCCTATGCAAGTTGATTCTTGTTCCCATATGTTGTTTGCTCGCAAAATCCCTATGCATAGGAAGTGGGTTAGACTTAAATGTGCTTGTCATATGCCTCATGATGCTCCCATTATGTTTCAATTTTTATCTTTTATGTGAGCATCATTGAAATTATCATGGCTAGCTAGAAAGACAACCCAACACCTTTACCTACTATTTTTGTGTGTTCACATGATTAAGATACTGTAGTAATCACGTTTATAGTTTTTGTTTCAATAAAGTGCCAAGTAAGACCTTTGGGATGGCTTACGGTGATAGTTGATTTAATCTTGGTGAAAAATAGAAAGTATGCGCTCATGAGAATAATTTTCATTTTTTACCAGAGAGCGATAAAATACTAATTACAACTGAAGTAGATCAATATAAAAATTATTTAGGTCTTCCTAATTTCTCAGAATTTTTTGAGTTCCAGAAGTATTCGAAACCTCCAAATTGCTACAGTCTGTTCTGTTTTTGACAGATTCTGTTTTCTATGTGTCATTTGTTTATTTTGATGAATCTATGAGTAGTATTGGAGGGTATGAACCATAGATAAGTTGTAATACAATAGATATTACACCAATAGGAATTTAGAATGAGTTCACAACATTACCTAAGTGGTGATTTATTTTCTTATACTAACAGAGCTTACTAGTTTTGTATTAAGTTTTGTGTTGTGAAGTTTTCAAGTTTTGGGTAAAGATTCGATGGACTATGGAATAAGGAGTGGCAAGAGCATAAGCTTGGGGATGCCCAAGGCACCCCATGTTAATATTAAAGGACAACCAAGAGCCTAAGCTTG